>NW_007732490.1:43202-47283 GCF_000696425.1 Galeopterus variegatus | reverse complement strand
TTAAGTTTTAACAGAGAAATAGCACAATAAGAGTTTTCTTATGGGGACATTAATGTGTTAGTGTTATTTAGGAAGGATTTGGTGTGGAAAGGGTCAAAAGTGGGAGAATCAGCAGGTATTGTGATAGTTTGAGAAACAGCAAGATTTCAAAGAGAGGAGCATCTGTGGCAGTGCAAAGGAGCGGTAGAATTCTAGTTTAGATTCTTTTAAAATTATGTATTTATATTCATTGGAGAGAAATTTAGAAAATACAAGGAAGTACAAAGAAGAAAATTAAAATGTCCAATAATTCCACCAATCAACAATAGAGGTTACATTTCAATGTAAATCAATTATGACTTTTATTTCTTTACTTATACTTTCTCTTACAAATTTGGGTGATACCAGCCTTACTACTGTGGGCACTGTTTTTTTTTTAATTAGTAAGATATCAGAAGTCTTTTTCCATGTTAGGAAATTTACTTTAATATACCATGTTACTGGCTGCAGAGCCTCTCATACAAGATCACTTCAAAAAGTTCATGGAATAATAGAATTAAAAGATAATATGAACTTTTGAAGTACCCTCATACATACGCATATTATAATTTATTGAACCAGTCCCTTATTGGAGGTCTTACGTGATTCCTATTTTTTCATATTATGACAGAGCTGCAATAAACATCTGTACAAATAGATTTTTGAATCGTTTTCTGATCATTTTCTTAAATATGTTTATAAAAGTGGAATGGCTCAGAGACTGCTGCTAAGATGCCCCTGGTAGTCATTCTCTGCTTTTCTTCTAGGATCGGAACCCTAAATTTTTATTGAGCACATGAGTGCCTACCATAAAAGCTATGTTTTTCCTGCCACCTTTTCAGCCAGAAGTTCTGGGATTAAAGTAGCAGTGTCGTGTGTGACTTCTGAAAGGTGTTACTTGAAGGTAAAGTCTTTCTTTGGTCATCCTCCAGCAGAATGCTGATAGGAAAGTGGGCCCTGAAGGAGCCACTGGGGACATTAGAAGTAGCCTTTGCTGGCTGGCCAGTTGGCTGAATTGGTTAGAGTGTGGTACTGATAACACCAATGTCCAGGGTTCATTACCTGTACTGGGAAGCTACCAAAAAAAAAAAAAGAAGAAGCCTTTGCTGAGGCCAGTCAAGCAACAAGATGAAGGCTCCTGGATCCATGGCACGGTTTATGAAGTGCCATACCTGCCCTGGTCTGCCTACCACCAGAGAGGAGAAATACATTTTTATCTTGTTCAAGTCTCTTTAAAAGTTGGTTTTCTATCACATACAGCTGAACTAATCCTAACTAAAACAATGGCTTTGAAAGTTTGCACATTTTTAAGACTTTCTATACACCCTGCCAAATTTGAGTCTAAAAAGGCTGTGCTGGTGAATATTCCCCCAGTAACGTATAAATTAGAGTACCATTCTCCATTTATCCTAGGTAACACTAGGTATTATAATTCTTTTTAAGTCTTTGCCAATTTGGTAGTTGATAAATGATACCTTTTTGTTTTAATTTGCATTTTCAGACTGATTCTTCTCCCCATTCCCTTCCAATTCCCCTGGTATAACCCTCTCTTTGACTAGGGATTCTGAAACATCATCTGTGTTAAACACATAGCCCCGAATGATGAACCAGTTGGCTTTGCTGTTCTTGTAATATCTCTCTGCCTTCCATTCTGGAAAGGAGGGCTTCGGATCCAGAGACAGTGCACCCAGGGCTCTTACCTGGCCTTTAACTGATGATTTTCTTCTCCTGCCCACCTGATCTGCTCAAGCTGTCCCTTTAAAGTGCTCAGATTATTTAATAGCTGCAAGAGAAATGTTAGGCAAATTACAAGGATATCAGGGGTTTCAGCATTCATGTTCACATTTATTTCTCCTTCCTGCCTTCTCACCTCTCTTCTCTTTCTCTTGTCTGCCTATCTGGCTAGTCTAAGGCTTTTTTTTTTTTAATTGTACCCTCCATCTTTTAATCTTTCAGAAAACAAGTTCTTTTCTAAGTGGCTTAAGTGTTTCCTTCAGTGATCAGTCCAAGTTGTTTTCCTTGCATCTAAGGGAAAAAACCGTCTTTGACAGCCACCCTAGATTTTTCTCTTAGACCCCTATACAGTAGATCTTCTTTCCTTTTCCCATAAGGATCAGTGCCCTTCAAAAAATAACAACCTTAAGAACAAATAATACTTTTTTTATAAACTACAGCAAAAGTCCCAATCGAAGCCTTAAAATCTCCATGACATGTGTCAATCATCTTTTCCTCAACATAGTCTTTCCTCAGTATCTGTTCCTATCAACTCTGCTTCCCTACACAGCGTCGTGTTAGAGTTGCTATTCCCTGCCCCTACCCCCCAGGCAGAAAATCCAATTGGATTTTGAATTCCATGTCCCTGACCAACATGGACTTCTTCCAAATAGAGGCATGAGTTTAAGGAAGGGTAGTGAAATGGTGGTGCTCTGCTTTTTCCATTGTCTTTCTCATTTGCCAATCAGGCCACTTAGGAGTTCCTACTCCACCTCTCTTGCTGAATTCAAGTGTCATGAATGAGTCCCTCCTGGAACTTTTCTATGTTTATCTGAGAATCTTTGTCTATTTGCATTGCTTTCACCACCTCTCGATATAAAAATTGATTGAGTGTCTCCTATGTGTTAAGCACTTTTCAGGCATCATCTGGTTTAATTCTCAAGATAACCTTAAGAAGCAAGTGCTATTATTAGCCCCATTTTAAAGGTAAAAACACTAAGTCTCGAAGACCTAGCTAGTAAGTGGTAGAAACAGGATTTAAACCCGGACACCCTGAAACCGTTTGCATCCCATCAATGACACTCTGCTGCCTCCTGCTAAACTCCTCCAGCATTTCCTCAATTCTTCTTCATTTCCATATTGCTTTCTGTCACTCCGACACTTCTGCCTGGAGGTCTTTCTGCCATCTGCATATCAGTTTGACTGAGACTGAACTCTTGACTTGCAAGGGCCTGTAAGCTTAATAATAACAAAGCTACTATAGCACAGACAATTCATTTTGGCATCTCATCCCTTCAGGCTGGGAAGGTTAAATGGAGTCACAGTGGTATCAATTGCCACGAAAGTCAAACTGCAGCCATTAATTTCTCCTGCAGTCTGCTTTTCGATGACAATAGCTGACAATAAGTCAGGGTTAACAATCTATCAGACATTGTGTGGAGTTTTTGCATTATATCATTTGGTCATCACATCAACCCTAAGAGGAAAGCACTGTTATTGTTCCCACTTAAAAATAAGGAAACTGAGGTTGGAAGACTTCCAGTAAATGGCCTACCTCATACAGTGAACACCTGGCAGACCCACCTTTGAATCCATGTCTGCCCAAATTCACAATCTCCTTTTTTAAACACTATAGTACAATGCTTTGTCTTTTTAATAATATTGCTGATATCACATTAAAAATAGCAGAAACCCATGGGAAAAATAATTACCCAACACTCAATCTCCAAGTGTTATCAATTTTTTTTTTTTTATTTCATTTCATCCAGTACATGAACAGGTACATATCCAATTCTACCTATTTACATTGAGTAACATGGATGGAATTATGTTTCTATGTTTTTCATTAATATTTCATCAAACATGCAACTCTCTGATAATAAATTTGAAAACCTGAGCTAAACAGATGATTTCCTAGCAACATATCAATTACCAAAATTGACCCAATAAGAAGTGGAAAATTTGAACAGGATAATTATTATAGAAGGGATAACAAGAGACACTAGGGTTAGGTAGGTTTCCAGCTGAATTTATCTAATCTTTAAATAATAGATAATTCCAATGTTATTTAAACCAGCCATAGATAAAAAGATGAACATTTATTCAATTTATTTACGTGTACAGCTTAATAACCAAACATAATAAAGATGCTACAGAAAAGAAAAATATTGCATAATCTTAGTTCAAATGCAATATTAAAAAATTGATCCTGCAAAGTTATTAAAAGGCTACTATGTTATGACCAGGTAAGGTTTATTTCAGGAAAACCAGGGTGGTTAATATCAGGAAATCTATCTGCCTGCAATATATTACATCAAGAAAATAAAGAAGAGCGAAACGTGCAAAAAAA
>NW_007732490.1:41540-42430 GCF_000696425.1 Galeopterus variegatus | reverse complement strand
TCCTGCAAAGTTATTAAAAGGCTACTATGTTATGACCAGGTAAGGTTTATTTCAGGAAAACCAGGGTGGTTAATATCAGGAAATCTATCTGCCTGCAATATATTACATCAAGAAAATAAAGAAGAGCGAAACGTGCAAAAAAATCAATGCTGAAATAATGTTAGGTGAAATTTAGCATTCTTTTTAATAAAATGTTGAGTAAAAAGTGAAGAGGGGGAAAGAAATAAGATATAATAAAACTATCAAACATAGCAGAAAATATTATCCTAATGGTTATTATTTAATAATTAAATTAAAATAAAAAATCAGACAGGAATACTCTCAATAATCATGAATATTTAATATTAAGTTGGAGGTTTTTGCAAATGTAAATACTCAGGTACCTAATATTGGAAAAGAAGAACTAAACTGTTTTATAGTGATCACATTTCCTGCTAAAAATCTCAAAAGACTGAAAAACATAAAATCTGTAATAGGATTTATAAGTTAGGAATAGATACCTGTACATGGGAAGAACATTTACAGGTCATGATAGCAAAAATAAATTATAAAAGACTTAGGAATAAATTAAAGAAATGGCATGGGATATAGATAACAAAATTATATAATCTCTTGGAAGATATAAAATGATATCTAAACAAATGGAAAAATATGCCATCCTTTTGAATAGAAGACTTAAGATCACAAAATATAAAATCTTTCTGAACTAATAAATAAAATGATATTTTAATTGAAGCCCAAGAGTCCTTATTATGATCATATAAAATTGTTCTTATGCTATCTACCCTAAGATAATCAATGCACAGTATATGCATTGAAACATATAATGCATATTGAAACAACACACTCTACTTCATAAATATGTACAATTAAAAGTTAAAAGAAAAAAA
>NW_007732490.1:39443-40620 GCF_000696425.1 Galeopterus variegatus | reverse complement strand
ATTAACTTCTCAGAGTCCTAGAACTGGGAAGTCCAAGATCAAGGGGTCAGCAGATTCAGTGTCTGTAGAGGACTTATTCCTTATAGAGAGCACCTTCTCCCTGAATCCTTGCATGACTAAAGAGACAGACAAGCTCTCTCAGGCCTCTTTTATAAGGGCACTAATCCCATTCCCGAGGGCTCTGCCCTCATGGCCTAATCACCTCCCAAAGGCCCCACCTTCTAAAACCAACACATGGGGATTAGATTTCAATGTATAAATTTTGGAGGGAGCCAAACATTTAAACCACAGTAACTATGTAAAAATTGTTAATTTTGAATGATCAATCCTACCATAAATAGACAAATGTAAGATTTGGGAAAAAAAAGCCAAGACCCCCTATAAATGACACAAAATGCTTTAACAACCCATGAGTATTAATAACAGTTTCACCAAAGAGCAAACACAAAAAGCCAACAAATTTATGAAAAGATGTTCAAACTCATTGGTAGTCAGGAAAATGCAAATTTAAGCCACAAACTATGACTTTACAGTGATGAGGCAATAAAAGAAAAAAAAANAAAAAAATCACATGGAGAAAATAACTTTTAGATAAGAGTCAAAAATTTTAAAACACACACAAAATATAGAACAGAGGAATGAAGAACAGGTATTTGCCAGACCAGGATTCAGACTATTCTAAAATCACTGTAATTGAAACAATATGACATTGGCCAGAAGACACAACAAGATTAAGAGAACAGAAAATCTAGAAATATATCCTGGTCCATATAAAAATTCAGCTGGTATTTCAGTTCAGGTAGAAAAGTACATAATTTTTAATAAAAGGTGTTTGAGCACTGGCTACCCACCTGGAAGAAAATAAAATTTGACCTCAGTTTTGTATAACAAATGAAAATATTTTCCAAATAGATTAAAGATGTAAATGTAAAAAAATAAAGCAACACAACAGTATCCTGAAGACAACATGTATAAGCCAGGAGCAGAAAAAACTGTCTAACCCAAACTAGACACCCAAAGCTATAAAAGAAAAGATAGATACATTTGACTATTGTCTTAGTTTGTTTGGCTGCTTTTAAAAAAAAACCTGGACTAGATAATTTATAAGCAACAGAAATTAACTTCTCAGAGTCCTAGAACTGGGAAGTCCAAGATCAAGGGGTCAGCAGATTCAGTG
>NW_007732490.1:35040-37827 GCF_000696425.1 Galeopterus variegatus | reverse complement strand
TTTTACAAGGCAGCAAAGCCAAAAACTCTACATGTATATCAGTATGACATTAAAATCATTGAAAAAATATTAAAGAATACCCACTGTGTTTTTAACAAGCATTGAGAAAGTATACAAGGCAGGGAATTTTATTGGTTGAGGGGCAGAAAGAGAGTAAGTGAAAAAGAGAATGAAAGACTGCACTAAAAATACTCTGCACACTAGGTTTATTTTTGGTATTTTTGGTAAAAACTATGCTTGTGGGTATATATACGTATAAAGTATTTAAAATGTAAAATAATGTTATTAGTTGTTCTAAATTAATTTCACTATCATTTTCATGTTGTGTGTCTCCTATCTCATTTTCTTTCTCCTTTTAGATCTTTCCTCCCAAAAAGTTCAAAATATTGAGAGCCCTGCATTCTTCTCCACCAACCACATTGCTTTTCATTATAGTAAAATAAGAAGAAAATAAAGCTAGCTATAAGCATATATATTATCATAACTTATATCATGAAATTGTTAATTTCCTTGGTCCATGTTAATTCTGGGCTATTATTACTCTGGATGCTAGAAATATTTTCTATTAGAATCTCAGGTTCTGTTCTCAGTTTCCAGAGTAGGTACTACGATGTATATTGATGAGTAATTGTGTTAGTTTGTTTCTGTTGCTTATAACAGAATACCTGAAACTGAATAATTTATAAAGAAATGAAATTTATTTCTTACAGTTTCAGAGGCTGGGAAGTTCATGCCCCAGGCTGGTGAGGTGGGAGCACCTCTGGTGAGTGTCTTTATCTTAGTGGTAACTCTACAGCAACTCAGGGTACCACATAGCAAGAACGGGCTGAGCAAGAGAGAAATAAGTTTCTCACTTGCTCTCCTTCTAAAGCTATCAGAACCACAACCATCACTCCATGAATGGATAGATCCATTCACAAGGGAACAGTGCTCACAATCTAATCACCTCTTAAAGGCCCCACGTTTCAAAGACCATAATTGGATTTCCCAGCCTCTTAACACAGTTATGATGGAGATCAAGTTTCCAATACAAGAACTTTTGGGGGACACATCTGACCCATAGCAGTGATTTTGAAGAGCTAAATATCAAATGAAAGCTCAGAATTTGCCACACTTTAGTCTCAAGGGTTGGATTTCCTTCCGATCACTGTCTAACTGGAGAGGAGGGTTTTGCATGGTAAAAAATCATTGGGCCGGGCCTTGAGTAGTGCCAATACAGGTTTTGTTACACACTCTTTGTGAGTGGAAAGCACATCAGGCCCCCTGAAATAACTGTTAACCAGTGAGGTAACCCCAGGAAAAGCCATTGGTGACACAGACATTCCATCTACCTTCTAAAAATGGCACAATGACAGTGAGCACACACACTGTGCTCCCTATGTGCCAGAGACTGGTCTAAGCCCTGTACTTACTTCAAGTCAATGTATCCTCACGATGACTCTGTCTGGTAAGTATGATTTTAATCTGCATTTACAGATGAGGCACAAAGAGTTTATGTAATCTTGCCTTGGGTCAAGCGAGCCACACATTGTAGAGTTGGGTGTCAAACTCAGTCTCCAAACTTCAGTGTCTGGGTACTTAACCACTAAGCTATGTTGCTGCTCACTCCAAGGAACGAATGAAAGAAGAAGGAGCACAAGTTAAAAAGATGTTTAATTTCAGGCAAGAGAGGATTGGTTTGAAATGTAGTCTGCGTCAGTGCCAACATCTAGCAGCAATGTTCCCTGGATGGCTAAAGGCTGTGAGCATTTACTTACCTGAGAAGATTCAGAATGATGAGAAATTTGCTTGATTTGGGGGAATAGATGCTTTCCACAACTTGGATTTATTTTTGACACTCATGCATGCGTTCTCAATGCCACTTTTATTGCGTACCCACCCCCCGCACCATCCCCACCTTTGTTACGAAACTGATTTTATCAATTGCAGTTTTGCCAGCCATGGTGTTTCTTGTGATTTGGCCAGGGATTGCTGCACTGAGATTTCCCCAAAGTTAATGCGTCAGCACTGATATGAAAGGAAGTGATTCACTTGGCTGGTGACAGGCTGTGAGGGTCGCCAGGGGAGGATGCTGGAACTCGGAGGAAGAACAGGAAGGAGAGGACCCCATCTGGTCATACAGTACCTTGGGCCCAGCACAGAAATAGAATATAACTCTCTCTCCTTATGGGCTTCACACACAACCCCCAGAATAGCCCCTCCACTCTTATCCCTATTTACACAAAATTAAACTGAGTTCTCATTGAGGATTGCATAAGAGACATAGTATAGCTTTTCTGTAATAACTAACACACAATATTTTATTGCTGTTAAATAGACCACCCTTCTAACTTGTCTCTTCTTCCCCAATTTCTTCTCTCTTGCCTGTGGCTGTGTCTCTCATCTGTTTGGGAACCTGCTCCCTCTAGCAAGCCTCCAGCTAATTCCATCCATCAGAAACTTCTCTCCATTGTGTTTTCCCATTACTTATATGGAGCCAACATTTGAGTTCTGAGGAAAAAAGCCATTACACAAAGATTGGCTTTGAGCTCAAAACAAAAGATCCCCACACTATCCAATTCTCTTCTCTTTAGAAAACGGTGGAGGAAAATTTAATTTTTCCCTGCAACAAAATGTCATTTCTTTCTTTTTGCGTATTTTTATATCTAACAAGTATTCATTTATATATGCTCAACTGATGAAAAAATAAATTCTACATGTACAGGTCTTCCACTGTAACTGGTATTTCTCTTTAAATGTCCCAAGTTTTGAAAAGTGGAATTATCTCAAGGATGGGCTTTAATTATG
>NW_007732490.1:32225-34338 GCF_000696425.1 Galeopterus variegatus | reverse complement strand
TCTCTTTAAATGTCCCAAGTTTTGAAAAGTGGAATTATCTCAAGGATGGGCTTTAATTATGTGAGGATCCTGATAGGGTCTAGCCCTGATTACTATACAAAAAAAAAACAGTGTCTTAAAGAAATGAATTACATTTGACTCCATCAATTAAAAAAATGATTCCTTTACCTTTGAAAATTGACCCCGTCTCAAATAAAATTCCAAACATGTTTTAGGTAATAACTACATTATTAGAATAAATGTACAGCCTCAGGTAAAAGTCTTGACACACACCACACAAATTTGAATTTATGGATTCTTTTGTGTTTTTTAATAACACAGTCAGTCCTTCTAAACTATGGTCACATTTCATATGTTGCAAATTCCCCTGGGCAGTGAAATTAAAAAAGAGGCAATATACGTGGCCATTGGCTGTCAGAAATTTATAAGGGGACACAGTAAATAGTATAAAAGCATGCATAATTACTCCCAGGAACAAAAAAAAATCATAAAAATTTCACAACCAATTAGAGGTCTGCATACATGCTAATTGCTGTCTGCCAGCACTGTCCTGTCAAGAATGGCAGGTTTGTCTATGTGAATGAGAAAAGTGTGAATGAGTGAGCATGTGGGTTCCTAGGTAAAACAAATTCTTATCTCACAGGTTCAAATTCTCCAGGCTCATGAATATGACACATTAATATTCATTAAGTGGAACACATTATCATTTTAGAAGGAGATTACCAGGGACTTACTATGTTCATTCCTTCACATTTTCCAATTATGAGACCTCCTTTTGCAAATAATCAGCTTTCTGTTGCCAAGGGTTTTTCAGCTGCTTTCTGGCAAAGGGTTTGGAGCAAGTTCAGCCTCCATTTAAGAAACAGGAAAAAACTGAAGTACAATTAGATTTTTTAATGACAGGTTAATCTTGCTGCAGTGAACCTGATCAGAGAGGAGCCAAACTCTAAAGGGAGAAGGAATGAACTCCTTTTGGGGAGAGAAACTCAGACAATGAAGTTTGAGGAGTTCCCAGTTTTCTTGGTCTCCTGCAGTTATCAGGAAATAAATGCACCCTGTAAAAGATACTGGAACTCTCACTGAGCAAGGAGAAGAGGCTGAGTAAGGAGAGACCCTACTTGTATGGGAGTGAACACAGTGACAGGGCATTTCCTCTAGGTTAACATTTCAGTTCTAAAAGTTAGACATGTTATGATTTTATTAATGATTTAACCAGATGAAACAGTAGTCAAAGATTGGTCTGTGTTTGAAAAATATCAAATAAGTTTGGAATAATTTACTTTAATATAGTGCTGTGTACTAATCGTTAATCTCTAATCGAAGTAGAATTTCTCAATAAAGTAATTTTATTTCTATTTAAACTATACATTCATGAATTTATTATAAGGAGATTTCTAAAGTTCGTTTTCTAATGAAAAAATTCTCAGTCGTTCTATTCCTGTATAGTTATGAAGAATTGCATATACATGACAAAACAAAATATATGCAAAAAAGGGATATAAGGAAAAGTGAGATTTTCTTTAAAGTAGCCCACTAGTTCTCAGTCTTCCTTTTCAAAAGCAGCTACCTCATTAGTTTCTTAGCTCTCTTTCAGAAACAGACTAGGCACATGCAAACACGGATGTGCTTATTTCCACTTGTTTTCACCTACATAATTGGTAGCATGCCCTACACAGTCTACATTCACAATTTTACTAAAAATCAATCCTGGACATTACACCAACATTTGTAATTTAACTCACTGCAGGGGAAATAGACTGCAGTAAAATAACCCATCCAGTCACTCAACAAATAAAAAAATTAAAACTAGCCACAAAGAGAGTTGGGGATCCAGGATCCAGAGTTGCTATAATATGTAATCTAACCTGTCCAGTTTCCAACCAAAATTATGAAACATGCAAAGAAACATATAAGTTTGGCCCATACACAGAAACAAAAGCAGTTAACAGAAGCACAATGAGTAGATGTCAGATTTAACGAGGGCTTCAAAGTAGACATTACAAATATGTTCAAAGAACTAAAGAAAATCATGATTAAAGAAGCAAAGGAAGAATGCTGACGTCTTATCAAATCAAGAATATCCATAAGATATAGAAATTATTTTTTAAAAAAA
>NW_007732490.1:25624-31069 GCF_000696425.1 Galeopterus variegatus | reverse complement strand
AAGCTAAGAGTGAAATAAATGAAATAGAGGATAGAAAAACAGTGGATATGATCAATGAAACGAATAGTTTGCTGAAAAGATCAACTAAATTTACAAATGCCAAGGTAGACTTAGAGAGAAAGAGAGAGAGAGAGAGGGTGGGAGAAGACTCAAATTACTAAAATCAGAAGTAAAATAGCAGACACTACTGCCAAGCTTATGGAAATGAAAAGTATTATAAGAGAATACTATGAAAAAATGTATGTCAACAAATAAGGCAACCTAAATGAAATGGTCCAAATCTTGAAAGACACAAACTCAAGAAGAAATATAAAAACTGAATAGACCTGTAAAAAGTAAAGACATTAGTTGAGTAATCAAAAACTGCCCACAGAGAAAGCCCTGGCCCAGGAGGTTACTCTGGTGAATTCTACCAAAAATTTTAAAAAGAATTGAGACCAATTCTTTACAACTCACCTAAAGAACAGAAGAGGAAGAAACACGTCCCAACTATTTCTGAGGTCAGTATCACACTAATACCAAAAGCAAAGACACCACAAAAAAACTGCAGACCAATATCTCTTATGAATACAGACACAGAAATCTTGAAGAAAATATTAGTAAACCGAATCACAGGTAAACAAACATACAAACAGGATTATGCACCATACTCAAGGACAATTTGTCCTATGAATGCAAAGTTGGCTTAACCCCAATAAATCAAGTACTATAGCCATAGAATAAAATATTTTAAAAACACCTGCCTATCTCCATAGATGCAGGAAAAGATTTGACAGAATCTAATTGTTTTCCATGATAAAAATGCTCAGTGATCTAGAATAGAAGGGAACTTCCTCAGCCTAAGAAATTGTGTCTATGAAAGCCCATAACTAACATCATTCAAAATGGTAAAAGACTGAATGCTTTCCCTTTAAGATTAGGAACAAGACAAGGATGTCCATTCTCAGCATTTCTACCCAACATTATACTGTAGGTTCCAGCCAGACAAATGAAGCAAGAAGATGAAATATTAGATATACAAATGGAAAAGAAAGAAGTAAAACTATCCCTACTCACAGATTACATGATTTATATATATATGTGTGTGTGTTTGTATACATATATATATATGTGTGTGTGTTTGTATACATATATATGTGTGTGTTTGTATACATATATATATATGTTTGTGTGTGTATATATATATATATATATATATATATATATATATATAGCCATGCTTATAACAGCATTTCAGTATTTCAGTCAAGGATGGACTACGTAAGCAATAGTGGTCCCATAAGATTATAATACCATATTTGTGCACTGCCTTTTTTATGTTTAGATCCATAGATACTTACCATTGTGTTACAATTGCCTACAGTATTCAGTACAATAACATACTGTACAGTTTTGTAGCCTGGAAGCAATAAGCGATACCATATAGCCTAGGTGTGTAATAGGCTATACCATCTAGGTTTGTGTAAGTGCACTGTATGATCACACAACCACAAAATTGCCTAGTGACATGTTTCTCAGAATGTATCCCATTATTAAGCAATGCATGACTGTATCTCATATATAAATATATATAGTATGAAGGCATATATATGTATCTATGTATGTATATGTATATGTAATATATATACATATGTATAAAACTAAGGAATCCACTAAAATCTAGTAGAACTAATAAAGGAGTTCAAGAAGATTGTAGGATACATCAATAAACTAAAATCAATTGTTTTTCAGTCATAGTCAATGAACAATCCTGAAATTAAATTAAGAAAATAATTCTTTTTACAATGGCATCAAAAAGAATTAAATACTTAGAAATAAATTTAACAAAAGAAGTGTAAAACTTACATCCTGACAAATATAAAACATAATTCAGGGCTGGCCCAGTGGCGCACTGGAGAGTGCGCCGCTTGGGAGTGCAGCGGCGCTCCCGCCGAGGGTTCGGATCCCATGTGGAGACCGGTTCCCCCTCACTGGCTGAGCGTGGTGCGGGCACAACACCGAGGGTTGCGATCCCGTTGCTGGTACCCGGTACAGGCGCGACACCGAGGGTTGCGATCCCGTTACCGGTCAGTAAAAAAAGACAAAAAGGAAAAAAAAAACATAATTCAAAGAAATTTAAAAGATTAAATAAATGGACATACATCCATGTTCATGCGGAGGGTTGCGATCCCGTTACCGGTCAGTAAAAAAAGACAAAAAGGAAAAAAAAAAACATAATTCAAAGAAATTTAAAAGATTAAATAAATGGACATACATCCATGTTCATGCAGAAGAAGGCTTAATGTTGTTAAGATAGCAACATTCCCCAAATTACTCTGCACATTGAGCACAATCCCTATCACAATCCCAGTTGGTTTCTCTGTAGAAATTTACAAGCTAACCCTCAAATTCATATGGAAACTGAAGGCATAAGATTAGCTAAAACAATCTTAATAAAGAAGAAACTCACATTTTCTAATTTCAAAATGTGCTACAAAGTAACAATAATCAAAACAGTGTTGTTCTGGCATAAGGATAGATATATAGATGAATGGAATAGAATCAAGAGTTCAGAAGTAAACCCATATGATCTATGTTGATAGCTTTTCAGCAATGGTGCCAAGACTATTCAATGAAGAATGAACAGTGCAATAGTCTACCCTTGTCCGTGGTTTTGCTTTTTGGTGTTTCATTTACCTGTGGTCAGCCACAGCTTGAAAATAGCTCAGTCCAGTATAATAAGATATTTTGAGAGAGAAAGAGAAAACATTCACATAACTTTTCTTACAGTCTATTGTTGCAATTGTTTTACTTTACTTTTAGTTATTGGTGTTAATCTCTCATGGTGCATACTTTGTAAATTAGACTTTATCATAGGTATGTATGTGTAGAAAAAAACATAGTTTATATATGGTTTGGTATCATCTGTGATTCCAGGCATCCACTGGGCGTTTTGAAACACGTCCCGTGAGGATGAGGGGGGACTACTGTTTGATCAATAAATGGTGCTGGGCCGACTGGATATGCACATGGAAAAGAATAACTAAAAATAGATCTACTTTATGACCCAACTATCCCACTACTGGGGATAGTTTCATACCCAAGGGAAATGAAGTCAATATATCGAAAAAACACCTGCACTCCCATGTTCATCATAGCACTATTCACAATAGCCAAGAGATAGAATCAACCTAAACATCCACCAATGAATGAATGGATTAAAAAACAAACAAACAAACAAACAAAAAACCCACTGTGGTATATATACAGCAACATGGTAGAACTGTAAACCATCATATTAAGTGAAATAAGTTTGACACAGAAAGACAAATACCACATGATATCACTCGTATATGGATTTTTTTTTAAAGTGGTTCTCATAGAGGCAGAGAGTAGAATAAGGGTTACCAAAGGTGTAGAAGGGGGCCAGGGAGGGGAGCAGAACTGGTGGACTTACATGTATATAATTATGCTATATTGAAACTACACACTGTACCCCACAAATATGTACATGCAAATGTTCAAAAATTTTGAAGAAAATATAAAAAATTTAAAAAGAATAATTTTGCAACCGTACCTCACATCATATGGAAAAATAACTCAAAATGAAGCAAAGAGATAAATATAAGAGCAAAAGCTATAAACTTCAGGAAAAAACATAGGGGCAAATCCTCAGGACTTTCATTTGGCAATGGGTTCTTAGCTATGACACCAAAGCACAAGCAAAAATAGGAAAATATATGTATATATAAATTGGACTTCCTCAAAATTATAAAGAAAACTGTATTGTTTCAAAAGACATAAGTAAGAAAGTAAAAAATAACCCACACAATGGGTAAGAAATATTTGCAAATCAAATCATACTTCTGATAAGGGACTGGTAAATAGAATATATAAAGAACACTTGTAACTCAATTATAAAAATTTTGTCCAATTAAAAACTGGACAAAAGATCTCAATAGACAGTTTTATTTTCTCCAAAAAGATATACCAATGACCAATAAATACATGAAAAGATGCTCAACATCATTAGCCATCAGGCAAATGCAAATCAAAATCACAATGAAATAACATTTCACACCACTAAGATGGCTCTAATCAATGTACTTGTCAGCATTATTCATGATAGCCAAAAGAGATGGAAAAACCCACATGCCCATCAATTGATGAACTGATAAACAAAATGTGGTTTATCAATACAATTGAATATTTTTCAGCCATAAAAAGGGATGAAGTCTCACTAAATGTTACAACATGAATGAAGTATAAATACATTATACTAAATGAAAAAAATCAGTCACAAAAGACCACATACTGATTTATTCCATTTATGCAAAATATCCAGAATGGGCAAATCCATAGACACGGATATCGGTGGTTGCCTAGTACTGAGGCAGTTTGGGGAATAGTGGGAGGGTCAGGAGTACCTTCTAATAGGTGTGGGGCTGCTCTTTGAGCTGATATAAATGTTCTGAAGTTGAGTGTGGTGATGGTTGCAAAATTCTGAAAATACTAAAAACCATTGAATTATATATTTTCACCTAGACATGGAAATTGTTGAACTTCTCACCAAAAGATTTAAAACATTTAAGACAGTTTCCTGTTTGTCGTCCAGTCCGACACTGTGAATGAAATACCCATTTGTGAATACAACATCCCATTTCTTTTTGTCACTCAGTTAAACCTCCATGTAAACACTAAGCAGACTGAGAACACAATTCTAAATTAGGCAGCTGATTATTTATTTAAGGCCTCAGTGAATACAACGAAAGAAAGAATTACAACTATTTACATAGAATCTATCAAAGTTTCATTGGATAATTAAGAGTTTGCCTACTCCACTGTGGGGAAAGTTGACGAATGGAATCACAGAAAATTAGAGCTGGGGGAAACCCTCAAGATCATTTAGTCCAAATGATTAATTTTAGAAAATGAGGATACTGAAACCTGGAAAGGGGAAATGTTCTGCTCAAGGTCATTAGGGCAAAGCGAAGGCCACATTTTCAGACTTTTTTTTTTTACTCTGAGCTAGCTGTGTAGCTATAGATAAGAGAAATCCAAAATTATGTTGATTAAAAACAAGGCTTTGGGGAAAGGATCGTAGTCTATTCCAACATGGGGAAAGCCTACCTTCAAATAAAAATTATTCGTACATTTAAAGTATTGGTTCAATATTAATATATGCCTAGTAATTAAAATGTGATTGTGCTCTACATAGAATATTTCAGTGAATGGCCATGCAGAGGAACTAGGATGAAGAGAAACCTTGTATTAGTGACTTTGGCATGAGAGATAGTTGAATAGGAACCTGGAATATTTAGAAACACTATAAGTTCAGCGAGGAGGAAGAGGAGCAGCCCAAGGAAGCTGACCAGGACCAGACTCTAGGTGATTCTTATTATTAGAAAGGTCATCCTTGCATTGGTTAAAAAGCTGCTTTCTTGAAACTTTAGAATACTAATCTTA
>NW_007732490.1:24511-25271 GCF_000696425.1 Galeopterus variegatus | reverse complement strand
GTACATTTAAAGTATTGGTTCAATATTAATATATGCCTAGTAATTAAAATGTGATTGTGCTCTACATAGAATATTTCAGTGAATGGCCATGCAGAGGAACTAGGATGAAGAGAAACCTTGTATTAGTGACTTTGGCATGAGAGATAGTTGAATAGGAACCTGGAATATTTAGAAACACTATAAGTTCAGCGAGGAGGAAGAGGAGCAGCCCAAGGAAGCTGACCAGGACCAGACTCTAGGTGATTCTTATTATTAGAAAGGTCATCCTTGCATTGGTTAAAAAGCTGCTTTCTTGAAACTTTAGAATACTAATCTTAGTTCTTCCCTCTGGACCAATGCAGAATAAGTTTGCTGCTTTTTCCATAGAATAGCCTTTTAATATTTAAATAAAATTTTCATATATTCCTATTTATTATCTTTTCTGTAAATCAGTTACTGTGGATTGGATGTCTCCCTAAACTTCACTGAGACTTAATCACCATTGTGGCAGTGTTAAGAGGGTGAAAAATCCTGTTATAGAAATTGAAACATGGGCCTTGAAGAGGTGATTGGATCCCTTGTGAAACGATTGATCCATTCTTGGAATATTGGGAGTGGTTCTCATGGCTTTAAAAGGAGAGGAAGTGAGGAGGTTAGTCTCTCTCCACTCTATCCATCTGCCATCTGGCCACGTGACACTCTGAGTTGCTGAAGTCACCACCAAAGAAGGCCCTCACGAGATGTGTTCCCTGGATTTTGGACTTGCCAGCCTCCTAAACTG
>NW_007732490.1:22317-24247 GCF_000696425.1 Galeopterus variegatus | reverse complement strand
TCAATTATGATTTTTATGTTGTCTCTACTAAATAAAGTAAAATGTACAATGAAACTAAAAGTATTGCTCACATACAATCTAAAATGAATTTATATATGACCAGCTTAAGTAACTCTGCACTTTAGGAGGCACTGGTCAACTGAAGGTCTCTGGAGTGGGAACTCTGGGCTTATTCTCCACCCTCACATTGTTACTGTAGCTTATTAAAACAGATTAGAATAAGTTCTCCATATATTTATTAACTGCATTCTTGGAAGTAACAAGGACTCTAAAAGTTTGAAATATCTTGAGAATAAGTGGCTCATAGTATATATCTAGAGGTTGGGTATGGGGGCCACCAAGCCAGAAATGACAGAAACTAGGAAAAGGGAAAATCTAGAGAGGATCTGTGGAGTGAGACAGCAAGCTCATGAAGACAGGACCTTATGTCTGTGTTGCTCTCCACAATATGCTACGTGCTGATCATGCTCTTGGCATGAAATCCATGGGCATTTTACATTTGGTTTAACAATTGTCCCCCTTCCTCATTATTTTTTCAGAGACTTTACTTATTGGCTCAAGGATGCATAACTGATAGGTGCCACACTAGGACTCAAAATTAGTTGTCTTATGCCAAAGGTCTTACTCTTTCCCTAGTTACATAGAGTGTCCAGGTCCAGACTTTATGTAGGTTAAGAACAACCTTAATCCTTTGTCACTTGGAAATGGAGAGACACCAATGGATTCCACACTTGTCAGTCTGAAGAGACCCCGAGTCCAGGCATGAACCTCCTCACCCACTACTTTGTTGCATAGACAGACTATGATTCTAAACAAAGTTGTTGTAATCTTTTGCAGTTACTTCAAACTCAAGTTTTGACTAAAAACAAATTAATTTGTCAATGGGAAATAGAAAGATGTTTTTCATCCTCATTGAATGAACTTAAAAATAATTCAATCCCCAATCCACCTTAACAATATCAGTTTATAATTGGCATAGCATGTATAAACAGTTAATTTTATTTAAGCAAAGGTTTTTGTCATTGTTTGAACAAATTAAGGTATGTATAATGGTGAAAAAGGAAAAACAGAAAGAAGAAAGAAGGAAAGAATGGAGGGATAGAGGGAGGGAGACTAAAAGCAAGAGACTGGAGGAAAAAAACACTTCTGAATGCCCACTCAGCAAACAAGATCTTGAGTGTCTTTTTCCAGGAAATTATGCACATTGACAGTGCCACTCAAACACAGCCTGCTTTTTTTCCCTGAGCTTATGATCATATTAGAGTGTGACTATAATTGATGTTTGTATAATACTTTAGGTTTCTCAAAGTATTTACATACCATATGATCCTCAGGGAAACTACATGATATAAGTAGAACAAAAATTATGATCCCTGCTTTTAGATGTAAAATTAGCATCTCAGAAAAATCAAGTCACACACACACACACACAAACACACACACACACACACACATCAAACTAGTAAGTCCAGAAGAACAAGGTCTCAAATCAATAGGCTCTGACTCCAGATTCAGTATTCTTAATACTATATTACACAAAGTTTTCTGTTTTGAAGAATTGCTACAGTATCGGTCATTTATTTCAACTTGAGCAAGCATATAAACCTAGGCACAATGCTCCAAGGTTACTGTAGCAAAGAGGAGAAAGTTCCTGTTCCATTAGATTCTAATGTGGAAAGAGATACGATAAATAAAAGGGCAAATAAATATGTAATAAGTTAAGCATTAACTTATGTTAATTGTTAAATGTTATGAAGGAAAAGGAAAGAAAAAAGCCAGGTAGGGGAGACAGCAAGAGCAGGGGTCTGGGTGGGGGGTGGCGGGGGTATCATTTTATACACAATCATCTCATGGTATCCATAAGGGATTGGTTCCAGGATCCCACGTGGATACCAAAATCTGTAGATGCTCAAGTCCCTGATATAAAATG
>NW_007732490.1:16271-21460 GCF_000696425.1 Galeopterus variegatus | reverse complement strand
AAAAAAAGTCTGTCCATGTTCAGTCAGTCCAGATGCAACCATTCTTTTTTTTTTTAATTTGAATTTTTTAATCTGCGGTTGGTTGAATTCACAGATGCAGAACCTACTGGTATGGAGGATCAATTGTAATTAGAAATAGAATATATTTCATATGTTGATGGAGTACAACCAACTTCATATCAGTTGGGGAAAGAATTACTTGTGTAGGGTAACAAACTCACACAAACTGACTGGGGTTGGGTGTTGTTAAGGTCTTTGTGTCCAAACATATGCAAAAAAGGTATATATTCTGAGTGAACTGTAGTTCCAATCCTGAACAGATCATAACTCAGGCCTCCAGAAAGACCCGTTGCCTATACTGCCCTTTGTTCATCAAAACTGGAAGACTTCATTAAAGATAAGGAATATCCCTAGAAACTAAGGCTATGTCTAGACAGAGCTTTCCAGAGAGAAATAAATTGTACATAAAAGAAATGCTTGTCATAGCAACAGTAGACGTGGGATTCTGGAATACACTGAGGTTTACACTAGCACCGTGGCTCAATGTATCATCTGTCACTTTCCAGGGGAAAGCAGGCATCAAGGGGGTGACAGATTATGGGCCTGGTGAAAGCCCTCCAGCTGACCAACACCATTATCTTCAGCCTGCATTTTGTCATCTGTCAGTGTTCTGAAGCAGGTACCTTGGAGCCTGCGCAAATGTTCATTCAAATTCCCTTCTCTTGCTCATCCTGGAGCAAGTTATGTTGAAGTCTCCATACTGTCAACAGAGAAGTAGAGAGGCTATTTACAAGCTCTCCTGATATACCAAAAAAATCAAGATATTAAATAATATGTAGAAAAGAAAGAAAAGGAAAATACCTTCTCTTTTTAATATGCACTCAATATATAATTTTCAAGCATCTACTAAGCTCAAAAGCAATCAAGGTACTTGCCAAAGTCCTCCTGTACCTTATCTTTCTTTTATATTGTATCTTCCTCTTAAATTTGTATTCAGCAGGGAAGTTTACCTTTTAGAACAGAGATGGCAAATATGTTCAATTTTCCTGTCGATATTGACCAATTAATCATGTGTACTTGGAGTACCAAGTGAAAGAGCATTGGGATTCATTCTGCTCACTGGAAATTAGTTCCATGATTGATTAGCAACATCTGCCATGGCCTCAGGAGAGAAAAGCCTCAGAACTAGGGCTGTGATTTAGAAAGTGTTAGAGGAGCAACAATAATAACAACAGTAACAATAAGATTGCAGATACCCAGGTAGTTTTTAACACTTAGAAATGTGTTAGTGATCATGCCATTTTGAATCTCAAATCTGGTTAAGGATTCACAAATAAGACTAAGCTTAAACTTCATGCTTTTGAGGCATAAAAATAACTCATGAGTCTTTTTGGTCCGAGAGTCTTAAGCTCACATTCTGTTTCTGTGACTTACCTTTGGATATTTTATTTATCCTCTGTAGTACTCAATTTACTCACATACTAACTAGTAATGTGAAAACACCTACCTGTAACTGAGGTTAACATTACATCAGGTCATGAATATAAGTGATATGTACAGACAGTGCATGGCAGAGGGGAAGAGGCTCAATAAATGGTAGCTATTTTTACACCTAAACATCATTTTTTTTTTTTTTTTGTCCTTTTTGAGATCGGCCGCACCGCGCTCAGCCAGCGAGCACTGTGAGTGCACCGGTCATCCCTATATAGGATCCGAACCCGCGGCGGGAGAGCTGCTGCACTCCCAGCACCGCACTCTCCCGAGTGCGCCACGGGCTTGGCCCCACCTAAACATCATTTAAGGCAAAATAAATCATTTTCTTTTCTGTGCTTTTAAAATACTGTATATAACTCTACTATAGACTTACTGCACTGTACTATGGGTTTTTGTTCTTGTTTTACCATTCATCTTTCTTTTATTGTGAGCTCTATAGAAACAGGGACGTTGTCTTATTCATCATTGATTCCCAGGATTTAATTTGGTGCCTAGAAGACAGTAGAAAGCATAAGGTGTTGGCTGAATAAAGGAAAGAAGGAAACAACAATAACAAAAACGTAAAAACATCTATATTCAAGTTCCTCGTGTTCCTCGTTTGCTAGAAAGCCTAATTTAAAAGAATAACTCGGATATTTACGACAGTAGAAAGCATAAGGTGTTGGCTGAATAAAGGAAAGAAGGAAACAACAATAACAAAAATGTAAAAACATCTATATTCAAGTTCCTCGTGTTCCTCGTTTGCTAGAAAGCCTAATTTAAAAGAATAACTCAGATATTTATAAAATTCTGTACTAGATTTCTTGTTTTTCTTTGTGCCTATCTAGCTTTGGCTAGGCAGTAGAAGAATCATGCCACAGAGGAGAAAACTGAAGGAGAGAGACAAACATTTGGGGGACCTTGTTTCTACATCCCATCTATTGCCACACTGAACTATAAGCTACACCCTAACCATGGCAACATGTGCCTTTATTTTCTTTGTCAGGCCTGACTTCCAATGTCCCAGTGTTTTATAACTATGTATACACCTACCCCATCATAAGTTCCATTTTCTCATTCTGAAAACATGGTCATCACAGCCATGTGGCAAACACCAGGGCCCAGGCCACCTGAGTGTTCTCTAAAATCTGGAGCAGAACATATCCTGCTTAAAGTCATTGAGTAATGGGCCCTGAACATATGTAAGTATCTTTTCTATATTTCATGTACTAGAAGGCATTTATTTCCTCTTCTTTATAATCCCCATTTGCTTATTTTGTTTTTACGTTTACAGTATTTGGCTGGGTCACTTTCTGTGCCTGTCCATCACTATAATCCACTTTTTGTTGTTGTTGTTGTTTAACACATTCATTCCTCTCTCACCTTCTTCCTTCATGCCCTACCCATGCCATTATCTTGGGTTATTTAAATGTCCATTTGGATGGTCCATCCAATTCCCTGATGTGTCAATTCCTTGATCTCCTTATCTCTTACTATTATTAATTTTTTCCTATTTCCTGCCAGTCACCAATTCTCATGAATACATCTCAGGCATTGCTTATACCGGGGAACACCCCATTTCTTGATAATTAAATTCAGACACCCAAATTTGACCAGTCTTTTTCATGCAGGTTTTTCTTATAATTTTCCAAACTCTTCTTTTTTTTTTTTTTTAAATTTATTGGTACTCAGAGTTCTTTGACCTCTCCTCATTTGAGCAGGCCTCTTTGTTTCTTCACTCTGCTTTGTATTTTGGTAAAAGTTCAGGTCCAATACTCCACCCATTCTTACCAATTTCCTGTGCTCCCTTGTGTTTAGTCCCTTTCCATCACAGAAGTGTGGCAAGAGCCCATATCAGGATGAACACAGCTGCCTCGTATGTCCACCTTTGTATATAGGCAGCTTCATTCTGCTGAAAAAATCCATAATTAAAGACATAAACATTTATAAATGTATGGACACCAGCTGGCATGTGTCAACTTGCTCTCCTATTCCTTATAAAATTAGTTAATTATTCTGAAGCCTCCCATATCCCTCAAGACTCAAGCCTCTTGTTTTCTTTCCCCTGTCATTCAAAGCTATTCAAGATATCTGTGGATTTTGTTTCACAGAGAAAGAAACAAATAATCCATTTGAAGAGATATTTAACTTTTCAACTCAAATCCTGTACTAACATCTATTTTTCCTCCTTTATTTCTGTGTCAAAGAGAAGGACTAATGTCAATAAATCCAGCTGTGTTCTGAATTCTGTCAATTGCAATAACCCAGGGGATATTATTGCTTTGGTTATTCTTTCTCCTATGTCATCAATTTCTCAACCATTACTGGACGTTTCTCACAGGCCATGAAACATGCTATAATCTCTCTCATTTTATAAACAAAATGAAAACAAAACAAATTTCTCTCGACATCTATTTCCTCCTTCTCATGTAGCTACTCTACTTTTCTCCTCTCCTTTATAGAAATCTTATTAAAAGCTTTGTTTATACTTGTTGCCTACATTTCTTCACCTGTCACTCATTCTTTAAGCAATGAAGGAGTAATTTTAGCAATTTTAGTTCTACCTTCACATTTCTTCTGAAACTGCCTTCATCAAGATCAACAATGACCAATGCATTGGAAACGCCTGATATGTGCAGTCCTAAGTGTGTTTATTTCACAAAAGCAATGTACACCTTTCATAGCTACCTTTCTGTAGAAATATTCTTTTTCCCTTCTCTTCAATGGTACAAGATTTTACTGGCTCTCTTTCTACTGATCTGAGCATGACTATTCTGTCACTTTCGTGAGATGCTCTTTCTCTAACCGGTCTTGATATGTTGGTGTTCCTTGATGTTTTAGCATTGGTCCTCTGAGAAGCAGATGCTGAGAAAAGATTATGCATGCACTAGAAAATGTATTAGAGGAGGGGGCTATGAGAGAAATTAAGGAGGAATCCAGGGGACAAAAGTTCATATTTGACCTTGAGCGATGGAAGGAAGAAAGGAAGGAAGGAAAAAAAGAAGGAAGGAAGGTTGGTTGAGTAGAATTTTCTAAATTGTAGTACAATTCTATGAAAATTTGGTAAGGCTATCAGGAAGTCCTCAAGGCAAACTCCCTCATCAAAGGAGTCCCACAATTCCCAGGAATGAGTCTGCCCTAGTATCCCTGCCACCATCAGTCGTTGGTTAGGAGCCTAAGGAAAGTGTGGTCTTGGTGTAGTATTCCATTGTGGTCTCAGTGTAAATGAAGCCATGGATTTCAGAGCACACCAGCTAAAGCCTTCAGCTCCCTACAGTCAGAGATCTGAGATGTGCATTCATATGACTGCCACACTTGAGGATTATACTAAATTTTTTATTTTTATTTTTTATGTTAAATTTTTTCATTGAGGTAAATTTTACACAGTAAAATCAGTTATTAAACAGTTACTTGAATATTGACGATGTATATACTCATGTAATCACTAAATTAATCAAGATATAGAGTACCTCCGGCACCCCCCAAAGTTCCCTCATATTTCTTTTCTGTCAATTCCTCTGTCCCAGAGCCATCCACTTCTTTGATATCACCATAGATTAGTTTGGAGTGTTCTTGAACTTCATATAAATGAAATCACAGAGTACATACTCTTCTGTACCTAGTTTCTTTTGTGCAGTATTATATGTTTTTTTAAAAAAGAATTTAATTGACACATAATAATTGCACATATTTATGGGGTACTGTGTGGTATTTTG
>NW_007732490.1:13299-16252 GCF_000696425.1 Galeopterus variegatus | reverse complement strand
CAGCTAAAGCCTTCAGCTCCCTACAGTCAGAGATCTGAGATGTGCATTCATATGACTGCCATACTTGAGGATTATACTAAATTTTTTATTTTTATTTTTTATGTTAAATTTTTTCATTGAGGTAAATTTTACACAGTAAAATCAGTTATTAAGTAAACAGTTACTTGAATATTGACGATGTATATACTCACGTAATCACTAAATTAATCAAGATATAGAGTACCTCCAGCACCCCCCAAAGTTCCCTCATATTTCTTTTCTGTCAATTCCTCTGTCCCAGAGCCATCCACTGCTTTGATATCACCATAGATTAGTTTGGAGTGTTCTTGAACTTCATATAAATGAAATCACAGAGTACATACTCTTCTGTACCTGGTTTCTTTTGTGCAGTATTATATGTTTTTTTTTAAAAGAATTTAATTGACACATAATAATTGCACATATTTATGGGGTACTGTGTGGTATTTTGGTACATGTGTATAATGTGTAATGATCAAATCAGGTTAATCAACATATTCATCACGTCAAACATTTCTCTTTCTTTTTCTGTTGGGAACATTCAAAATCTTCTCTTCAAGCTAAATGAAAGTACACCATAAATTGTTGTCAATTATTGTCACCCTCCAGTGCTATAGAAAATTAGATTTTATTCCTTCTATGTAGCTATAATTTTGTATCCATTTAGAATGATGTGTAGACAATTCAAATAGTGTGACAATTTATAGAATGTAACTGTGTGGCTACTTTAGATTAAGTAGTCATTTAACTGAACAAGTTGGTCACATAAAAGTTGGGAAAAACAGCATGCCAGGAAGAGTGTATCAGTTGCTAAACTCATAAGGCAAGAATGAGCTTGGTATTGTAAGTAAACAGAGAGAATGCTAATTTCACTAGATTATAAGGAGGCTCTATAGGCACTGATATAGAATTATCATCAACATATAATGCCAAGTCAAAATATAAGACGCAGAACAATTTGAATAATATGTCATTTGTATAAAATGTGAATAGGAATATGCTAATCTCTGGAAAATTGCACTAGGAACTGGTACTGGTGGTTGTCTCAGGAACAGGACTTGGGTATCTGGGTGACGAGGTGTTGAAGGAAGACTCACTTTTTATTGTATACACTTTAGTACTTTTTGGATTTTGAAATTTTATGTATTAAAATTAAGCATGGTAGGGAAATACATTACCATCCAAATGGAATACCAAATTAATATCTCTAATGCAGAGTTGCCTCCGAAACTCGAGACATGTTTATCCAACTGACTACTGGGTATACACACTTGGAGAGATTTCATCAAGCTCAACGTGATCAAACCCAAAATCATCTTCTTTTCACCCTTCAGGTTTTAACTTAAAGTTCACTTGTTCAGAGACTTCCTCCCTGGCCTGCTATGTGTTCCCTACCCCCTGGATTGTGTGGTTCCTGTCTAATCCCACTAGACTGTGCCTTTCACATGGTGGCATCAGTCCCGGCCTGCCTGTTAACCACTGCATCCTCACTGCCTAACACAGAATTTGGCTCAAGGAATAGCTGTGATTTAATAAATACAGTCTTCTACATAAATTACCTACTAATATGCCTAATACATTATTAACTGAACTAAAATAGCACTTAGACAAGGACTTTTGAAGATTTGCAACCTGTTGTGGAAAGTAACATAATATTTCCTTTCATTCATTCTTAAATTGCTTCTTTTGATTTCATGACCTGGTTTCTAATTCTAGTCTTTTGAGGTTATATGAACAAGCCATAATTAATGTTTCCATAATGTCAATTAGTTTATGAGTTTTAAAGTGGAAGATTAATATTGAGAAGTGATGTAATTTACAGCACAAGGGATAGATATCTGTTTAATATAGCTGACTAAGAAGGAATTCCCCTTACTGGTTTAAACCATAAACAATTGACTAACTTAACTGATTGAATAGATAGATAAATAGATGGATAGATAGACAGACAGGTAGATATATAAATAGGTATAAAGAAAGAAAGAAGCAAGAGATAAAGAGAGAGATAAACCAGCAATCAAGAAGGGGAAATCCTCAAGTGTCTAGTGAAAGAAACTTAGAGGAAACAGAGCTGAGGGAATGAGCAAGAGATGAGCTGAATCCCAGCATAGTAAAGAATTCCTCAATGATCTTTGGGGATGAGACCATAGACATACGTCTGCAGGGAGCTGGAATGACTAAGTAGCATAAATCTGGCCTTTACAAAGGGCTATTCCATACCAGAAACACAATCAAGAAAAAAAAAATACTCTAGGTAAGAGGTAAGGAAATTTAATGCCTTTCTTACAGGAATTGTGTGTATCAAAATAATTAAGTGAAAAAACATAAGGAGTTGAAGATTACATCATATGTGGCTTTGAGGTTCAAATGTATGCTTTCCTCATGAGCCATAAACTTCAAGCAGATAAGGTAACATAAAAATTAGCCTTGGACTTGGAAATCCATGAGCTCCTTTCTGCCCCCCCAACCCTCCCCCAAGACATGTGAGAATGCCACAGAAAACAACAAACGCTAGAATTGAGTTTGAGTGAGTAAAGCAGCTACCATGAGGGAGAGTAAGCAGAAAAACAAAGAGGAGAACATGCTCTCCAAAACTGCAGGAAGAACAATATGAGAGGGCTTTTAAATAGTCACAATTAAAACATTCAAATTAATTTCAAAAAAGGACAAGGGAAGGAAAGGGGGGATAACAGAGAGTAAAAACAAGTAGATAATTTTAAGAGCCAAGCAGAATTTATTGTTCAGAAATATAGAGATATTTAATAAAATAAAACAAAGCTTCTGTGGTCAATTTAAATGGTAGACTAGATACAGCTAAAGAATTAATAAGTTGTAGATTGATCTGAGGAAATCAACTATAATGTATAACATTCTTCTTACAAAATTTACCAAAAGTCAAATCTATTTCCAATTCCAGTTCTCTCACTCAAAAGAA
>NW_007732490.1:8132-11668 GCF_000696425.1 Galeopterus variegatus | reverse complement strand
TCTTTCTGTACCTGTCTTATTTCACTTAACATAATTTTCTCTAAGTTCATCTGTGTTGCTATGAATGGCAGAATTTAGTTCCTTTTCATGGAAGAGTAGTATTCCATTGTGTATATATACCACATTTTCCTTATCCAGTCACACACTGGTGGACATTTAGGTTTTTTCCAACTCTTAGCTATTATAAATAGAGCTGTGATAAGCATGGGGATGCAGGTATCCCTTCAACATAATGATTTCCATTCCTTATGGTATATACCCAGCAGTGGGATTGCTGGATCATATGGCAGTTTTATCTGCAGTTGTTTGAGGAAGCTCTATACTGTTTTCCATGATGGCTTTGCTAATTTACAGTCTTACCAACAGTGTAGGAAGGTTCCCCTTTCTCTGCATCCTCACCAGCATTTGTTATTTTCTGTCTTTTTGATAATGGCCTGTCTCTCACTGAGTCATTGAGATAATTAAATGAGATGATGTTTATGAACATAATATTCAAAGTGCACATATGTAAATAAAGCTTTATCACTATTATTATTATAAGCAATATTATTAATAGTTTTGTGGTACCCTTGATTCAGCTCCTTACTCTTCTCTAGATCTCCTCTAGAACTAGTATGTTTTTAGTTCTTTAGTCTTTAGAACTAATGCCTATTATATCTTTAGTTTTTGAAGAATATAACATATACTGGATTTTGTTTTTAGAAAGATCATTTGTCTAATTCCAGTGTATGTTTTTGATACCTTTAGTTCATATTTAAAGAATGTTCTAAAAAGGTTATCAGGAATTCTGTTCCCAGAGTAGTCCGTTGCTTTTGAATGACACTCACAACTTTATGAAGAGGAGGGTTGGAGTGCAATGTCAAGATGGCCTTGCAGACACAGGGGAACAGGTGAAGACACACATAGAAAAAACAGAGAAGCAGTTCCCATTTTTTATTTTCTGGAAGTGCAGCATTAATGTGCAAAATGTCCAACCAAGTCAATTCTGTGAATTCAAACACATTTAAGTTAATGTAATGTTCAATGCATATGAGCATACTGTTATCTGAAAAGCTTTGCAGTGAATTTGTTTAATTTCAACTCAGCAGTTTGCAAACTATTTGATTATTGATCCTTTCATTTTTCTTTCTATAAAATACTCATTTAACCTCTTCACAAGCCCATCTTAGAAAACTCTTCTTTAAAGTTTCTTTCTGTAAGTACTGACACTCCCCTCTCTCCCACTCTCACTCAGTCTCATTTCCACATTTTGTTGCTTCTGTCCTTCGGCTTCCAGGTGTGTGAAGTTACTGTTCTTCATAACCTGAAGCAACCTGAAGCATAGCCCAGAGCAACATGCAATCTGTTGAGCAGTCCTCCTGGTTTTAAACAATGTTCTAAGCAGACCTTTGCCAAAATGTTGCTTAGGCATGGATTGGAGACCACCTGTCATGCAGATCAATTGTCTTTGGTCTTTAAATGCTAGGTTTAGAGGCTTGTAATAGCTTCACAGAGAAGTGGACCAGGGACAATGAAAGCGTTTGACCTGTTTGTGCTGCCTATGACGTGGGTGAAATGTACTTGCATCCACACACGAAGCAAAAGGACTTTTGAGTTGTGCATCCAGGATTCTAACTGTCACTTGGTCAAACACCAGCTACCTATTCTGTAAGACAGGGATGACACTTATTTCACAGAGGTTTTTGTGAGGCTTCAATATAATATAAATAGAGTTTATGGAGGATTATAAGTTTTCAGGAAACGGTAGCTGTGATTCATTTTTCTGATTTAAAATATACATCTATATATCTATATATTGTATATAAATGCTTAAATGATATATTAATTATCCATTGCTGCATATGAATATCTCTATCACATGTCAAGCAGCTTAAATCAACATTCATTTATTATCCCACAGTTTCTGTGGGTCAAGAGTCCAGGCACAGCTTAGCTAGGTCCCCTGCAAGTCTATAATCAAGGTGTTTGCCAGGTAATGTTCTCATTTAAAGGCTTGAATGAGGAAGGATTTGTTTCCATGCTACTGTGGTTGTTGGCAGGATTTGGTTCCTTGCTCTCTGTCGGTTGGATGCTGCTCTCAGTTCCTTGCCATGTTGACCTCTCCATATGGCAGCCGACTTCATTGAAGCCACAGAGGGAGAAATTCAATGAGAGAGTGTTTTAGTAAGATGAAAGTTACAAGTTAAAAGTAGCATAATCATGAAAGTGACATCTCATCATGTTTGCCATATTCTATTGGTTAGAAGCAAGTCACAGGTCCACTCACATTCAAGAAGAGATTATACAAGGTATGAATACCAGAAAAAGGGGGGTAATTTGGGGCGATATTAGAACATCTGTCACAGATAAGATCAGATTACACATGTTAGGTTTTGGTTGTACTTTTCCCCTTTTTTGCTGTGATTTCCTTCTCTTTTCCATACTCAATTTACCTACATCATCCCTCATTTATATTCTCAGGTGATCCATTTTAACAACCTGGTTTATAATCTCATATTTTTCTCCAGTCAGATATAAACAGATAGATGGATGGATAGATAGATAGGTAGACACATATGTATAAATATTTGTGTACATTTATATATATATATGTGTGTGTGTGTGTATGTATTTTTTATTTCATTTTTAAAAATGAGATTAATATTACACCCACCTTCCTGCATCCTCCTTTTCTCACACAGCAACCTTCATGGAAATTGCTTCAAATCAAGTGACCTATTACTAAGTTGCACCATGTTCTGTAATAGTCACTATACCCAACTATTCCACTACTACTAGAAAGTTACTAAGTTTCCAGTTTTTTGACACAACAAACAATGATGCGATAAATATCCTTGTACATGTATCCTCACCTACTAGTGCATTTGTTTCTCTGGGATAAGTTCCCACAGTGGGATGTCCTGTTCAAAATCAGATATTTTTAATTTAATGGATATCACCAGATTGCTTTCCAATAAAGCTACAAGAATGCACATTTCCACCAGCAATATATTAAAATACCCCTTTTCACTGTATCCCCACCAGCAATAGGGCTTATTGCTCTGTTCAGTGCTTGCCAGTCTGATGGGCGTAAAGGGACATCTCATTACTGTAATTTGCATTCACTGATGATTGGTGAGGCAGAGTATCTTAGTATGTGTTGGCCATTTGGAACTGCCCTTTTGTGAATTGCTCCTTCCCAGTCTTTCTAGTCTTTTGGCTGAGGTGTTTGGAAGGGATCTTTATAAAAACTGGATGTTAACTCATGTCATTTATATTAATTTTTCCCCCAGATCCATCATTGTTTTCTGTTCACTTTATTTATTGAATCTCTTTTACATAAAAAGTTTTTAAAATTATGTATGATCCCTATAGATGTTTTTGCTTTACGCTAACTCTAAATAATACATGCAGTGTCCTAAGTATTTCTTTTCTAAGGTTTTGTTGTTTTATTATATTTTCACTTAATTTTAACCCTGCTAGCATTATTTTGTATTTTGGGTACAAGAGAGATTAACTGCTTTTTTCTTGAAGGATGAACAGTTATGCCACCACCA
>NW_007732490.1:5902-7917 GCF_000696425.1 Galeopterus variegatus | reverse complement strand
TAGATGTTTTTGCTTTATGCTAACTCTAAATAATACATGCAGTGTCCTAAGTATTTCTTTTCTAAGATTTTGTTGTTTTATTATATTTTCACTTAATTTTAACCCTGCTAGCATTATTTCGTGCTTTGGGTACAAGAGAGATTAACTGCTTTTTTCTTGAAGGATGAACAGTTATGCCACCACCATTTGTAAATAATTCATGTTTTCCTGCTGGTTCAAATATTACTGTTATTTTGTATTAAATTCTCATTTATCCTTAGATATGTTTCTGAATTTTCCAATCTGTTCCACTAATCTATATGTCTATTTATATGACAAAACTATGATTAACTGACTTGAATTAATAGTTTGAGTAATCTTTTATGTAAGTCAAGTTTTCCGTTTTTACACGTCTTTTGCATGCTTTCCTTGGCAATTCTCTGCCTTTTTTTATTCATATAAACTCTTAGGATAAATTTTTCCCATTTCAAAAGAAAAGGTATATTGGAATAATAATTGGCATTGTATTAAACTATATACTGAATTCAAAGTTGGCATTTTTATAAAATTTATCAGCACGTTTTTGGTTTGTTCAGATCTTGATTTATATCTTTTAATACAGTTTTGTAGAAATTATATTTATAAAGATTTCTATTACTTTACTGTTATGCTTATTCCTAAGATTTTATTATTCTTTTTCTTACTACTGTAAATACAATTTTAGTTCAACATCAATTTTTAGGTGCTTATTGCTATGTCAGCGAAAAGTTTTTCCGATTATAATTTTATCATATATAAAACGACTTTACCAAATTCTCTTATCAATGGAAAGAGAACCTTGCTTTTCTTTTAACTACAGGCTCTTGGGTTTTCTAGGTATCAGATATTTTCTTATTGAAAAGAGATAGGTTTATAATTTTCTTCTTATATTTATATTATCTCAATTTTTTTCTTACTGCATTTCTAGAACTTGCAAGAATATATTGACTAGCAATGAGTATTCTTACCTTGTTCTTCTTTTAAATTGAAATGGCGTTAGTGATTTGTGATTGAAGATAATATTTGCTGTTGACTGCTGGAAAATGTAATTAATATTTTTTATTCCTATTTTGCTTTGTAGGGAATGGCTAATGACTTTCACCCTTTGCTTTCCTGGAAAATACTACTTCTTCATGGAATACATATGACACCATCATAAAATCTATTAGTTAATACTAGTTTTAGAACTTTTAAGTGTATACTCATAAATAATAATCTTAATGCTTTATCTGGTATTCATTTACTTTTTAAAAAAAGAGCTTGGTCTAAGACAATTTTCATACTGTAAAATTCATTCATTTTAGGTATGCAATTAATAGGTTTTAGTAAATGTACAGTTGCACAACCATCACCACAATCCAGTCCTAAAACATTTCCATCATCTCAGAAAGATCCCTTATGCCCATTGTGCAGCCAATTCCTGCTCCCCCTGCCAATCCCAGGCAACCACTAATCTCTTTTCTGTGTCTATAGATTTGCTTTTTACGAACATTTTATATAAATGAATCATACAATATGTAGCCTTCGTGTCTTGCTTCTTTCACTTGACAATGTTTTTAAGGTCGTGCATTTTGTAACATGTATCACTACTTTGTTTTTTATTGCTGAATTCATTTAACTTTTAAAATGCATGTATTTGAATTTGGGAATTCAAGGAGCTTTGTCTAAATGATTTGGGAAAATTTTGATTTTTTCGATAGTGTGCAATAGTTTAATATTGGAATCATCTTTTCCTTAAAGATATGATACAATTTATCTGTGAATCCATTGGTGCCTTTTTTGGTGTCAGATATGTAGTGGTTTATCCATTCTTTTTAATGGTAATTGATCAATTTGTTTCCACTTCTTTTTGGATAAATTTTAATAAATTATATTTTGCTAGAAGATAATCCATTTTTTCTAGGATTTCAAATATTTCTCATGTATTGTCTTATTCTTTTTTTTTTTTTTAATTTTAATTTTGTCAATATACAATGTATATGATTATTATGGCCCTT
>NW_007732490.1:0-712 GCF_000696425.1 Galeopterus variegatus | reverse complement strand
CGCCGAAAAAGCATTTGATAAAATCCAACACTCATTCATGATAAAGACCCTTTATAAATTATCTTATTCTTTTAATCTCTCTTCTACCAGGGTATTTGTAACAATACTTCTTTTCTAATCCTTAGTCTTGTATTTTACTTCTTCTTTCTCCTGCTCCTCCTCCTTCTCCTTGTATTGCTTTTCCTGCTGCTTCTTTTTAATGTCTCTCATTAGGCTAATGAGGCATTATATGTTCTTTTTACACAGTAGTTTTTTAAACTTCTATAACCTTTTTACTATTTTTAGCACTAATTTGTATTAATTTCAGCTACTTTTCCAATTCTTCTTAGTTTCTTTTGTTTTGGTTATTATTGTTTTGCTAATGTTCTTTTTCTAAAGTTACTGTGAGATGAATAATATTTTTACTTTAATTTTCATTACCTTTATAAATTTATCAAAATGTAAATTACGCATTATGCTAAGTTTTATGTTTTTTGTTAAATATTCTTTTCATTACTTTATGGACAATTTGCATTTTTAGATTTAATTTACCATCTTAAGAAATATCTATTAGATTGTTAATTTCCAAGTAGGTGAGATTATTCTGGCGATCTTTTAAATATTACATTTAATTTTATGTATTTCTTTTTTTTTTTGCATTTATTTATTGAATTTTATTTTATTATTATTATTTTTTATTTTGTCAATATACAATGTAGTTAGTTATTGTGTC
>NW_007732489.1:130543-132013 GCF_000696425.1 Galeopterus variegatus | reverse complement strand
CACAGCCACACCAGCCTAGACTTCTACCTGTGAGAGAAATGAATTTCCTTGTTCACGCCACGTTATTTTACATTTGTGTTACAAGCAGTAAAACCTATGTTCTATGTCTGACCACTGGTCAGGTTGAGCATCTTTCATGGTTTTTTGACTGTCAGATTCCTCAAATTACCTTTATCCATTTTCCAACTGGGCTGCTTTTTTCTTATTGATTTGGAGGCATTGTTTATAAACTGTGGATATTATTAATTCATGATTAATTGTGCATTGTAAATAACTTCTCCCCATCGAGGTTGCCTCATCATTTTATGATATCTTTGGATATATAGAGTTTTTAATTTTTTTTTCCTTTTTGTCTTTTTTACTGACCGGTAACGGGATCGCAACCCTCGGTGTCGCGCCCGTACCGGGGACCGGCAACGGGATCGCAACCCTCGGTGTTGCGCCCGCACCGCGCTCAGCCAGTGAGCGGGAACTGGTCTCCACATGGGATCCGAACCTTCGGCGGGAGCGCCGCCGCGCTCCCAAGCGGCGCGCTCTCCAGTGCGCCACCGGGCCGGCCTTAGAGTTTTTAATTTTAATTTTAGTAAAATTTATCAGTCTCCTTCATAATTTGAGCTGTTTGAGTCCTAAGAAATCCTTCCCACCTGCGGTCATGAAAGTTTTATTTTCTAGATATTTAAAAGTTTTGCTTATCATATTTTGATTTTTATTTTCCCAAAGCTTATTTTTTTTGTTTAATGAAAGATAGGAACCTAATTTCATTTTGTTCTATGTGGATACCCAATTATTCCAACAAAATTTATTAAATCTTTTCACCACTGGTTTAACATGCTATCTCTTGTCGTATCAGGTTTCCATACATGTGGTTCTGTTTTTGAGCTTTCTTCTCTATTTCATTAGCCAATTTGTCTACCCCAGAGTGAACACCGTATACTATTTGTTTTAAGTCTTGATATATAAAAGGGCTAGTCACCAACCTATTCTTTTCTTNCCAGCCCCGTCAGAGATCCGCGGGGAGAGTGGGATTGTAGGCTGGTCCACAGGCCCCAGGGGGCCCCGCATCGAGGTATGCAAGTGGCACGTCTCAGTGAGGAGCCGCGCCTAGCAAAGATGGCTGGCCTGCCTGATCTAACATTATATTTTTAAGATTTATCCATTGATGATACATGTAGTTCTACCTCACTTGTTTTCCTCCAGTATAGAATTCCATCCTATGACTATACCACCACGGATTCATTCTCCTGTTAATGGACATTTAAAATTTTCCAATTATTTTGATAAGTCAAATAATACTGATGTCATTGTTGTTCATGGCCACTTGTGCACATATGCAAGAGTTTCCTTACAGTATATTCCCAGAAATAGCGTTGCTTCCTCAGAGAGTATACTCATCTTCAACCTTACTCAACATCGTCAAGTTGTTTTCCAAATGGACTGTATGCTCCACAAGCACCATATAAGAACTCTCTT
>NW_007732489.1:127966-128646 GCF_000696425.1 Galeopterus variegatus | reverse complement strand
TATACTATTTGTTTTAAGTCTTGATATATAAAAGGGCTAGTCACCAACCTATTCTTTTCTTAAAACGATCTTGGCCATTCTTGGCCATATGCCCTCCCATACAAATTTTTGAATTAGCTTGTCAAGTTTCATGAAAAACTTTCTTATGGTTTTTATTGAAGTTGTATTGAATTTATAGATTAATTTGGGGATAAAGCAAGAACCTGATGACATTGAAGTTTTTCAGTCATTAATATAATAAACAAGAGCTGATTTTTAGTAGTTTATACCAGTAAGTCTGTATCAATGGTGAAATTATTAAAATACCTCTCTACGAGTTGGTAAAAAGCCACTGCTCTGAGCCCTTATTCTTTACTGTTTTCCAATAAATTTCGATAACCCACAAAGGTTATCTTTTGTTAAAGTCATTCCTGTATAACTTATAATTTTTGTTGCTTTTGCAGAGACATTTATTTAAGAAATATGTTTTCCAACTGTTGTTGGGTTATTAGATCATAATTTTGTATACTGAACTTATATATAGCAACTTTGCTGAACTATTTTAATTCTAATAATTTTTCCATGGGATTCTCTTGTTTCTTCTAGATACAAGTATAAACACATTATAATTATAAAGGGTGGGGGTGGCTGGTTAGCTCAATTGGTTAGAGCACAGTGTTCTAATGCCAAGGTCAAAAAGA
>NW_007732489.1:124882-127813 GCF_000696425.1 Galeopterus variegatus | reverse complement strand
GGGGGTGGCTGGTTAGCTCAATTGGTTAGAGCACAGTGTTCTAATGCCAAGGTCAAAAAGATAAGAAAAGAAATAAAAAGCTAAAAAGTTATCACTGTTTTGTTTTTTTCCCCAATCCTTACACTTTTTAAATTTTTTATTTCTTATCTTACAGTGGCAAATAGAAGCAGTTACAGCAGCCAAGTGTATCTTTATTTTCTATTTTTAAAGGGAATGCTTTTAGTATTTCATCACAAAATGATGTTTGCTATAAGGTTTTGGTAGACAGAAGTACCCTTCTTCATTGTTGTCATAATGGAACCATAATATGATTAACAGAAAAATACTAACAGATAGAGAATATCCAGTTTAATGGCAAAGGAAAAGGAAATTTAGAGAGATGTTTTCATAAAGCAGGAGATAACATATTCTTCTCTCAGATAGAGGTAGGATTTGACAGGTCCTCCAAAGTTTTCCATGGAAATACAATGGTGGACAGGCGTTGATGATGGGTGGGATGGAGGGATGAGAAGAAGAGGGATGTCAAAGACAGCTCCTGGATTTCTGTCATGCACAAACGTATGCCATTTACTGAGATAGAACACACTAGAAGAGGAATAGTTTTGAGGAGAAAGTCGTGACATTGCCCTTTTTATGGAAGTTTTGTCTCTTCTTGGTCCCAACTCCTGGAGAATCTTTTTATGTGCCCGCCAGCTCTCCAGGTGCAAATAATCGGTGCAAAACACCCTCAATACCTAATTTTTTTTTCTCGGACAATGGAGTAAAGCAAAGGTCAGTTTCCCAGAAATATCCCTTCAGTAGATTCAGGCTCATCTGGCCTATCTGAAGTCCACTTCCATTATCCTTTAACTCCAGTTCTAGATTATTATGAATTGTTGTATGAATGTGCAGTGAATTTTACTAAATGCTTTTTAAAAATATCTTTTAGATGGTAACATTTTTTCCTTTAATCTATTAAGGTGGTGAATTAAATTAATGGATTTTTAAAATGCAAAACCATTCTTGGTTTAATATTTTAGTGCGTGCTGGATTCAGTTTGATAATATTTTATTTTCAATTTGTGGATCTATGTTTATAACTTAAATTGACCTATAATTTTCCTGTTTTATATAATCCTTGTCTTGTTTTGGTATGAAAGTTATATTAGCCTTATAAAATGAGCTGCAGCATATCTTCCTTTTATAATGTCTGAAAGAGTTGATTAACAGTGGGATTTTTGCTGGTAAAACTTACTATAAAACCTTGTGGGCCTATATGTATGAGTGTGTATTTGTGTATTTATGTGCATTTTTGTAGATATGTTTTAAATAAATATCGCAAGTTCATTAATGGCTAAATCTATTCAGGTTTTCTAATTCTTCATGAGTCAGTTTTGGATAAGTTATGTTTTTCTTAAGTTATGTTTTCCTGCTCATTTTATTAAGGTTGTCAAATTTGTTCATCTAAAATTTTATATTTTAATGTCTGTTATATTTGTAGTTATGCTTAGTTTCTGTTTTCTGATTCCTAACATGGTTTATTTGTACATTCTGTTTGTTTAATGACCAGTCTTGCCAAAAATTTATCTATCTTAGTCTTTTCAAAGAATCTGCTTTTGGTTTTGTTACTTCTCTCTATTGTCTTTGTTTTCTATTTTATTAATTTCTTCTTTTGATTTAATTTAAATTATCTTTCTTCTAATTTATTTTTGTTTACATGCTGTTCTTTTTCTAACTTCTTGAACTAGACTCTTAGCTCACTAATTTTTAATCTTTCTTCTCTAACGTAAGCATGTAAAGCTATATATCTCTTCCTAAGTATTGCTTTAACTGTATTCTACATTTTGATATTACCATTTTTTCTAAGTTTTTGCGAATTTCCACTATGGTTTTTTTTTTGACCCATGAGTTATTTAGAAGTGTTTTTCAAATTTCTGAATATATGGAGTTTTCTAAAAGTTTGTTGTTAATTTCTAACTGTGTTGAGGCAATGTAATCTATATGATAATGATACTTCAGTATTGCTTAAGACTTGTTTTGTAGTCCAATATGTAATTGATCTTTGTAAATATTCCTTATATGCTTAAAAATAATGTACATTTTCTAATGGTTGGATGCAGAGTTCTAGAATTGTTCATCAGATCAAAGATGTTAATAGGGTTGTTCAAATATTCTATATCTTAATCAATTTTTTTTCTGCTTGACTGATCAACTTCCAAGAGAGGTGGGTTAAAATCTTCTACAGTAATTGTGATTTGTCCATTTTTTTTCTTGTACATCTGTCAGTCTTTGCTTTATTATTTGATGATTTGTTGTAAGTTTAGGTTTGCTGACATTTTTGCAGTAAAGGTTCTATAGAGAGTCTGATTTCCAGTTCATCTCAGTTCCTCAGTTCCAAATTTTGTAGCGTCCTTAGGTGAAGCTATTGTTGTCCGGGGGAGGTTTAGGGTGATGAGGGCTACACATTTCCATGCCTCAGTGTAATGTACTGTAACTTATCTGTAATCTTATTATATATCATATAACCCTGTTTTTAATGATGTACTTGGCTTTGTTTACCCTATATAAAGAACTGCTCAGAGGGGGGGGTCAGTTGAGCTTCCAGAAGTCCGATGTACCCTTCACCCAGCTAGATTTAACCTGCAACAATCTAGTTTAAGACTCTGCTTTTTGCCTTTATAAAATCGAGTTTTGATGTTCATAGGCCTGCTCTCTCTCTCTCTCTCTCTCTCTCTCTCTCTCTCTGCTAATTAACAGGATTCTGTGTTTACTCTTGGGAATGCAGGTCCTCCTAATGAACAATTGTTAGTGAAAGAACCTCATAAAGATGAGAATATTTTCCCTCTTTCCTTATAGCCACTTAAAACATACTGTTCCGCATCTCAAAGCTAGTTCTATTAGAGGGATCAATTGAGAACATTTAAAAAACTACTATTCTTGTCTCCTGTCCAAA
>NW_007732489.1:123638-124169 GCF_000696425.1 Galeopterus variegatus | reverse complement strand
TTCTATTAGAGGGATCAATTGAGAACATTTAAAAAACTACTATTCTTGTCTCCTGTCCAAAACCGAGACTTGCATGAAAATGTGTCATTCTATTTTCTCTTTACGAATGTTATTTTTGTAACACAAACAAATAACAGCAAACAAGAAAACATGGACTTCAGACATCGTTGCTATATACTATAAAATGTAACCTATACCTCTTCAATCTCTATACACCTTTCTAATCACTGCCTTGCTTGATAAATTTTTACCTACAAATACCATTTAAATTGACATCTCTATTTTGCAAAAATATATGTATTTGTAAATATGTTGTCATTAGTCAAAAAAGGAGGTTTGGGTTGACCTCTTCTCCCTTCATTTATATAATCTCATGACTTCTCTTGGATTCCAGATTCAAACAAAGAGTTTGAGAGATTTAGTTTTATTGAAACCAACACCTACTATAATTTTTTCCATCCTCTTACTTTCAACCATTTTGTGTCCTTATGCTTTAATTGTGACTATGTAAATATCATATATAGCTGGATT
>NW_007732489.1:113704-122062 GCF_000696425.1 Galeopterus variegatus | reverse complement strand
TGTCTTAACAATGTCTTATTCTTTTCTCATATTTTTTATTCTTTCATATATTTAGTGATTTAAACATGCTGTCTAATCGCTGTTAGTTCTATTATTTGAAAATTTGTAGGACTTCTGTTGCAATTGTATTCTGACTCTCATCAATGGTAGATTTTTTGTAATCTAGATTATAAACTCATCTTCAGGGGACTTTACCATATTGTGAGGTCTGAATTGAGATGTATCCTACAGAAAGGTTTTGTCTTTGTTTCTGCCAGGCTTCCTAGAAAGTGTTAACAGCCAGAGATCATGTTAACATATAATTTCTGCCTTGAGAATTCCAGTATCATGGAGGAAGCATAAATTCAAACCCCTAAACATCTTCAAGGCAAGCTGTGGTCACTAATTCTCAAGAAAAATCTTTTTTCTCCTCTCTAGAGTCCAGACCCAAACCAACAAATCTCCACGTCTTATTTTACACTCTATACTTTCTCCCTAGACAATATATTCTGAAACCAAAGCTTCAGTTATCTCTATGTCAGTGACTCCCGGGTTTTATATCTTCATCCAGGATTCTCTCCTCTGAGTTCCACACCATAATATGCAACTGCTTACTTGAATATCAAAGGCACTGCCTCAAACCCAACCAGCCTAAGATCAATAAAATTCAAGACTTTCCCCTCAAAACTAGTCCTCTTCTAGTGTGTTCTATCGGAGTAAATGGCATACGCTTGTGCATGCCAGAAATCCAGGAGCTGTCTTTGACGTCCCTATTCTCATTCTCCCGTCCAACCCATCGTCAACCTCTGTCAACTTTACTTCTTAAATATCTATTAAATCTACCCACTGCTTCCATCTCTACTGTTTTCAGGCTAGTTCAAGCTACTATCATCTCTAGCCTGGACTGCTGCAGTTTCCCACATTCACTGTGAATCTACTCCAACACATTCTCCACGCTAAGACCTGAGTGAACTTATCCAAATACTGTACACGATGGATCATTTCTCTTTTCTGCTTGAAACCCTCATTCTCTGGTTCCACATTTGTGGCTCTTACATCCTCACTGTGGTCTGCTTGTCCTGCATGGCCTGCTGCTGCCCACCTCTTGGACCCATCCTCTTCCATGCTCCTCTCCTCACCCTCCCTTTCTGTGCTCCAACCACAATGCCTCTAATTCTCTTACTTGAAGCTACAACGCTCCATATGCCCACACAACTTTGGTACATGTTGTTTCCTTTATTTGGAATGCCAGTCGTCCCCATATCCCCAATCTTGTCTAGTCGATACCTAACTCATCCTTCACTTCTTTGTTCAAACATCATTTCCTCAGTTCTCATCTCTTTCTTTCAAAGCCTTTCTGTTAGTTTATAACCATACATTCATTACTGTGGGGTTTGTGCTTAAGTTCTGATTCCCCTCCTAGGTTACAAGTGTGAGATCTGGGACCTCATCTAATTTTGCTCATTACTGTACCCTGAGCACTAACATAGCCTAGACCACAGAAAGTGCTTAATAAATACTTCTTGAATGAATAAATGATCATTAAAAATATAACTAAAAATATACACCTATTCAAAATAATCCAGAGGGAGGGAATAAGTAGATAGAATTATGGATAAAACAAGTGAAAGCCAGAAGAAGAATCTATTATATTATTCTCTCTACTTTTCCATATGTCTGAAATTTTCCATAAAAAAGATTATACAACTTGTTAAAAAAAAATCAGAATACTTTATTTGAGTCTGGGTAAGCGATGAACTTAATCTTAAAAATAAAATAATGTCCGTTTAGGATCAGACTGAAATATTTTATTTAACTAAAAAGAAATTATACTGACCTGAAGATATTTCGGTAATGGTTTATTGGACCACTTAATGCTCCAGGCTGAGAAAAGACATAAATATAAGCTTCAAGGTCTTCTGTTGTTAATTGACATCCTTTTCTTCCAATGCCAGTACTGTGACTGGTAAACAGATGTTTCAAAGCCTAATTTAAGTAAAAAGAGAATAATTAAAACTTTTTAGTTATCCAATAATACACTAAATCTTGGGCTTTTGAAAGGGGATTGTGGTCAGTGTGCAATGATAGCTTCTAATTTCTGCTCTGGCCAGGTTCGACACCTCATTCTTTACAAACACATTTTATGCATTTCTGGTTTTCTGGCTTTACTTCTGATCTTCTTCCCTTCTCATCCTCTATGCACATTTTACCCTTATGAAAAGCATCCTGTCTTCTTGGTGCCTATTCATATTCTACAAGGCCCAGCTCAAGTGCTACCCCTAATATTCCAAGTATTGTTTACTGACAACCAATCTCCTCCCCACAAAGTTCTTTAAACTTTTATGACCACAACCTAGAGTAACAAATACATTTTACATCATGATCCAGTTCACACCAGTTTCATATGCATATGTGAAATAAATTATGCTTAGAACATGGTGCTCATAACACCAAGGTCCAGGGCTCAATCCCTGTATTGCCCAGCCACCAAATAATAAATAAATAAAATAAAACAAAATAAAGGTAATGTGAATCTTTCCATGAACTTTTTGAACACCCCTCATGTGTGTGTGTATATATAAAATAAAAATTTAAAGAAACAGCCCTTACTCATTATAATATGCACTAATATTTTCAGTTCAATTCTNACTGTTTTCAGGCTAGTTCAAGCTACTATCATCTCTAGCCTGGACTGCTGCAGTTTCCCACATTCACTGTGAATCTACTCCAACACATTCTCCACGCTAAGACCTGAGTGAACTTATCCAAATACTGTACACGATGGATCATTTCTCTTTTCTGCTTGAAACCCTCATTCTCTGGTTCCACATTTGTGGCTCTTACATCCTCACTGTGGTCTGCTTGTCCTGCATGGCCTGCTGCTGCCCACCTCTTGGACCCATCCTCTTCCATGCTCCTCTCCTCACCCTCCCTTTCTGTGCTCCAACCACAATGCCTCTAATTCTCTTACTTGAAGCTACAACGCTCCATATGCCCACACAACTTTGGTACATGTTGTTTCCTTTATTTGGAATGCCAGTCGTCCCCATATCCCCAATCTTGTCTAGTCGATACCTAACTCATCCTTCACTTCTTTGTTCAAACATCATTTCCTCAGTTCTCATCTCTTTCTTTCAAAGCCTTTCTGTTAGTTTATAACCATACATTCATTACTGTGGGGTTTGTGCTTAAGTTCTGATTCCCCTCCTAGGTTACAAGTGTGAGATCTGGGACCTCATCTAATTTTGCTCATTACTGTACCCTGAGCACTAACATAGCCTAGACCACAGAAAGTGCTTAATAAATACTTCTTGAATGAATAAATGATCATTAAAAATATAACTAAAAATATACACCTATTCAAAATAATCCAGAGGGAGGGAATAAGTAGATAGAATTATGGATAAAACAAGTGAAAGCCAGAAGAAGAATCTATTATATTATTCTCTCTACTTTTCCATATGTCTGAAATTTTCCATAAAAAAGATTATACAACTTGTTAAAAAAAAATCAGAATACTTTATTTGAGTCTGGGTAAGCGATGAACTTAATCTTAAAAATAAAATAACTCTACTTTTCCATATGTCTGAAATTTTCCATAAAAAAGATTATACAACTTGTTAAAAAAAATCAGAATACTTTATTTGAGTTGGGGTAAGCGATGAACTTAATCTTAAAAATAAAATATTGTCCGTTTAGGATCAGACTGAAATATTTTATTTAACTAAAAAGAAATTATACTGACCTGAAGATATTTCGGTAATGGTTTATTGGACCACTTAATGCTCCAGGCTGAGAAAAGACATAAATATAAGCTTCAAGGTCTTCTGTTGTTAATTGACATCCTTTTCTTCCAATGCCAGTACTGTGACTGGTAAACAGATGTTTCAAAGCCTAATTTAAGTAAAAAGAGAATAATTAAAACTTTTTAGTTATCCAATAATACACTAAATCTTGGGCTTTTGAAAGGGGATTGTGGTCAGTGTGCAATGATAGCTTCTAATTTCTGCTCTGGCCAGGTTCGACACCTCATTCTTTACAAACACATTTTATGCATTTCTGGTTTTCTGGCTTTACTTCTGATCTTCTTCCCTTCTCATCCTCTATGCACATTTTACCCTTATGAAAAGCATCCTGTCTTCTTGGTGCCTATTCATATTCTACAAGGCCCAGCTCAAGTGCTACCCCTAATATTCCAAGTATTGTTTACTGACAACCAATCTCCTCCCCACAAAGTTCTTTAAACTTTTATGACCACAACCTAGAGTAACAAATACATTTTACATCATGATCCAGTTCACACCAGTTTCATATGCATATGTGAAATAAATTATGCTTAGAACATGGTGCTCATAACACCAAGGTCCAGGGCTCAATCCCTGTATTGCCCAGCCACCAAATAATAAATAAATAAAATAAAACAAAATAAAGGTAATGTGAATCTTTCCATGAACTTTTTGAACACCCCTCATGTGTGTGTATATATAAAACAAAAATTTAAAGAAACAGCCCTTACTCATTATAATATGCACTAATATTTTCAGTTCAATTCTATTATACTTAATTTTTAAAAATTTTAATTGCAAGCCACTAAATGACTCATTAATGGGTTCACCCACAATTTGAAAAACACTGCTCTATACCAGCATTTCTCAAAGTACAGATCCAAACCACCTACACCAGAATCACTAGGATGCCTGTTAAAATACAAATCCCTCAACCCAAAAACACACTTGCAAAAATATGAAATAACATATGTATGAGGTAGTTAACTGCCACATTATTTGCAATAGAAAAAGACTGGAAACAATCAAATATTCATCAGTGGGGAACTGGTTGCACCAACTATGGTATCTCCACACAATGGTGTACTATGTGTTCTTAGTACTCCAAGAAAAGGTGAAGACAATCTCTATATGTTGATATGGAGTGATCTCTAGGATATACTGTTAAGTTAAAAAAAAAAAAAAAAGAAAAAGAAACAATGGAAAGATGAACCCAAACTAATTAAACTGGTTTCCTATGGGAGAGGGAGAAAACAAAGTGGAGGGGACAGAGAGGCCAGCAAGATTTGTTGAATGTACCTTGTTTTAGAGTTTTGACTGGAACCATATAAATGTTTTACATAAAATCGTGGAAGTTAAGTAAAACCCAGTAGTCTTAAATTTGCTATGGAAATATAAGTAAGCATTTGTGATTTATTAATTTCTTCTTTCTAAAAAATATGTATGTCCAAATTCTGTCTGATGGAAATATCTAGAAGCAATAAAAAGCCCAGTAATAATAATCACCTTGACACCCAGATTGCTGTCTCTAAAAACCATTGCCTACTGAAAAGAACTAAAGTTTCTCAGATAAATGATTGATTCCAGATCTGTGGCAGGAAATAAATGATAAACTTAGGACATTAAGGAAGCAAGCTGTCATTGACTAAGAGACCATGTCAAAAAGACATAGGAGCCAATAAGAAGGGGTTCCTACTTGCCGAATATGGGACAATTTGGGCATCAAAAAAAATAATGACAGTAATTGATTGGTATATATCAAATATACACTCATTACTCTGAACGTTATTTAATAAGGATAAAGAATGAAGTATTTATCTTGCCATTCTTGTGTGAACTGTATGTCAGAATAACCAAACAGTAGATGTGGATAAAATTCTTCCTTATAGAAGAATACCAGTTGTTAAAAGCAGAAAGAGTGATAGAATTAGAAAAATCACCATTTTGTACACCCTAATGAAATAGATCTAGGCTATGGTCAACAATATATGTTAAGTTAATTTGGCGAAAAGTTGTTAGGAAATTTTGGACAGGTTGACAACTTATGAGCCCACTGATCAATGTTAGCATTACTAAAACAGAACAACTTGACATTGTGTGCTTCCCTGACATGATGTGTTAGAAAATACACAGCACTATCAAGTATTTTTGTTAAATTAAAACTCACTCTAATCAAACCTCTCAGTCAGTAGCACCTATGAAGCAGGAAAAACCAGAGTTAGAGGAACAAGTTAAATACCACCACGATGAAACAATCAGCCAACTCCAAAATGTGGATCTTTCCTCAAGACAAATGACCAAATTAAAAAAAAAAAAAAGTGGTATTTAAAAAAAAGGAAGAAGGAGCCATTATAAATTTTAGAAGCCATAACAACCAAATATAATGTGTAGACCTTGTTTGGTTCCTGATTCAAGCAAATAAAGTGTATAAAAATGGTCGAGACAGTTGAGGAAATTTGAATGGGTATTACATGGTATTAAGGAGTTGTCATTCATTTTGTTAGGTTTGATAGTGGCATTGGGGTTATGTTAAAAAAAAAAGTCCTTATCTGTCAGAGATACATGCAGAATTATTACGAGGTAAAATGAGGTTATGTATTTTTTTAACCTCCCCCAATGTTTAACATGTGGGATATAAAAGAAATATTTAATAAATGCTCAAGATACTTGCTTATGACTCTTGGTGTCATCGTATATGGTACACCAATACGTTCATGCTTACTTAGTTTAGGGGTTTTGTTTACCCCCAAGAGCTTCCACTTTCGCTGCTGTCAAACTCTCTCACCTGGCATTCATATTCCCTCATGTCCCCAAGAGATGTTCTCTAAAAAGAGGTATGCCTGTGGGGGCACAGGCTCTCACAAAAAAATTGGACACAGCCAGGCATTCAAATATATAAGCAGAAACTATAAAAATCAGTAAGCCTATAGGTAAGTCCTTAAAACCAGTTATTAAGTTTCAACATTTTTCTTTCCATTTTCATTTTTCTATTCTTTTGATTTTTGTTTTCATTTTTCTTTCTCAAAGATGGACTTTAATTAAAAATATTTGGCATTAATAATAATACATTATTTGTTTGACTCACCTTGAAATCATTTATTGAGAACATGAATTCTGGGAACCATGGTATTTGGAAGAAGTAGTAATAGCTGGATTTGAACAGCTGAGCAGGATGTCGTAAAATATATTCTGAAATTGAAATGCTGTGTTAGTCTTTATCCAAGGAGTATAAATTACTTACTATGGGAAGCACTTTTAAGAGCAATTTCACCTTTAAGATGATCCCATAAAAGAATCCATAAGTAAGACTTCTGTATATTTTTCTTTGGAACGCTTTCTATGTTCTTATATTTTATTATGGGTATTTATAGTATTTAGAAGACTTACACTATTTTAAATAAAAAGAAAGTTCTATTTTACGAAGTCTTAACTCAGAAGGGAACGGAAAGCCCAAACAACATTGCTTTTCCTCCAAGGTCATTATCAGTGACCTACCACTTTTCTTAACAATACGTGGTTATGTAATTTCCTGTTGTTTAAAAGATTTTCCTTATAGGCTGATCCAAATTGAACACCTTATTATTATTATTATTATTATTATTATTATTTTGGCAGTGCAGTTTACTACAGCCTTTTGCTCTTGATCTGACTTTAGAAATTTATAACGTCAAAATGATATTTTACCAAAGAAGACTAAATTTTTGATATTGCTCCCCACTCTGTTATACACATGGTGACAACCCATATTTTATTTACAACTTAAACAATTAGTAAACCCAATGGGATCTATATTATTGTCCACAGTATGTAAAATATGCAAATCAACTTTGAACACTTTATTCATTTTGCCTCAAAAGGAACTGAAGTTTTTCCCATAAATTCATTCATGTATCTCGAACATTCATTCATTCAGTATTGGAGTATCTACTGTGTGCCAGGAAATTTAGCAGTAAACAAGACAGAAAAGGTACCAATGAATAAGGAACTTACACAGTGAGTAAAAAATACTTAAAAGATCACTTTAGAGAGCAATAATGCCATAAAGAAAAGAAAACAAGGTAATCTTACTGAGAGTATAGAGATGGTCAGAGAAGTCCTCTCTTGAGAGATGATATGTAGGCTGAGTCCTGAGTGGTCAGCCATGCAAAGATCTAGAAAGACCATCCACAAACAGCCAGGAGGTCCTGGGCTTGGCCCATTCATGAAAGAGAAAGGCCAGTGTGGCTGATGTGTAGCGAATGAGGGGGGAGATGGTATGATATAAGTTAGGAAGAAAAGCAAGAATCTGATCATGTAGGACCAGAATGGTAAGGATTTTATTTTAAGTGCTGTGGGAAGACACTGAAATCTTAAACTGGGGAGTAACATGATCATATATATTAAAAGTATATACTTGTTGTGTGTAGTGGGTTGAATTATGTCCCCCCAAACTCATTGAAGCTTGAATTGTGTTCCCCAAGTTTCATGTATTAGAAACTTAACTGTGACTGTTAGGAGGGTGGGAAATCCTATTATAGTAATTGAAAGGTGGAACCTTGAAGAGGTGACTGGATTGTAGGACCATGCAGTAGTGAATGGATTAAAAATGGTGGTC
>NW_007732489.1:112379-113208 GCF_000696425.1 Galeopterus variegatus | reverse complement strand
GTGAATGGATTAAAAATGGTGGTCAGGGGCGTGGTTCTGAGGGCTTTAAAAGAAGAGGAGATTCTGTCTCTCTCTCTGTTCTCTCTGCTTCCACCATCTTGCAATGTGAGACCCCTGGGTGGACCTTGGACTTCCCAGCCTCAGAAACTATAAGCAATGAATTTTGTTCTCTTATAAATCACCCAGTTCCACATATTTTATTATAAGCAATAGGAATGGACTAATACACTGTATATTGTGCACTATAATTTTTTCTTCCTTGCTATAGAGGTCATTTTTTTCTTATGTCTCATTTCATAACTATATTCAACATGGTTGGAGATTTTAGAATTCAAGTAAGCATACCATTATTTTTCCATGCTTTTGGTAAAGTCATCATTGAACAAGATTTATTCACTGAATAAATCTCTGAATTCAGAGATATCAGTACAAATAAGAGGAGAATATAGGCATGTTACTCCAAAACCTATGCTGACTTGACAGGGTTGAAACTACTTGTATTATTGATAAATAGTTCCAAAAATATTCTAAGTATTTTCTTGCTGAATTCACCAATTATAGTTTGTCCATACAGCACCACCACCAGAGTAACATCTCCTCTAGGGTCCTGATCAATTGAACAAGCATATAGTATGACTTCTGCTGCCTAATTCAACTGAGAAAATAATGAATCTCGGGACATTTGAATCCTAAGCACCCATGCTACTGTACCTCAACGGAGATAGGTCAAGTGGATATGCATCTAAAATTCAACTCTTATATTTATAACATAAAGTACTTATGTAGTCATAGTCTCTTTCTTCCTCACCTGTTTAATTTTTAGGAAGAA
>NW_007732489.1:110658-112024 GCF_000696425.1 Galeopterus variegatus | reverse complement strand
CATAAAGTACTTATGTAGTCATAGTCTCTTTCTTCCTCACCTGTTTAATTTTTAGGAAGAACTAGAAATATGTTGTTCTGAGTTTTTTGTTTCCTAGAGGGCTGCTGCAGGTTGTAGTAGTACTAGAACCTCAGAAAATTTAACAAGGATAGTTAAAAAGGACAAAATTATAATTTTTCCCAAAACCAAATTAAAATGTGCCTAATCATTGTTCACAGGTCTTTAATCACCATTAAGATTTTAAGAGTTCCCTTTAAAGCAGAGGTTCTCAAAGTATAGTCCATATGGATCCCTGGGGGTCCCTGAGACCCTTCTAAGGTATCCAGATGGTCAAATCTACTTCGTAACAAAACAAAAACATTATTTGCTTTTTTTCACTGTGTTGATATTTGTAGTGATGGTACAAAAGCAATGGTCAATAAAGCCATTGCTGCCTTAGCACAAACAAAGCAGTGACACCTAACAATATTAATAATCATTGTATTATTCACTACCATACACTTGCAGTAAGTAAATTTAATTTAAAGTGCCAGTCCTTAAACATGTTCTTGATGAAATAGCAAAAATTATTTTTATTAAATCTTGACCTTTGAATACACATCTTTTTAATGTTCTGTGTGATGAAATAGAAAGTAAACATAAAACAATTTCGTTGCACCCAAATACAATGGTTGCCTCAAGGGAAAACACTACTGCAATTGTTGAAGGTGATGAGTTGAATTAGCTGCATCTATTATAGAGCACTATTTTTACTTGAAAGAGTGACTAACAAACTATCATCAATCAGACATGGATTTTTAGCAGATAATCTCCTGAAAATGAACAAAGTGAGCTTGTCACTTCAGGGAAAATAATCAACTGTATGAACATTTGTGGATTTCAAATAAAAATTAGAATTTTGGAAAACCTGTATCCGCTACTGGGAGCTTGACAACTTTGCAATAAAGGCTTTTCTGATGAGGTTGGGGTGGTATTAGTGAACATAATTTTTTGACATTGTATAATGAAATGTGCCAACTTATAGAAGATCTGCATAACTCAGTGAGCCAATATCTTCCAGTGCATGATGATATGAAATCACACATAGATGAAAGATCCATTCAAAGTGCTAGAGAAACCAATGGATTTTAATGTAACAGAATACAAAAAATTCATTTATATATCACATGCCATATTGTTACTAACCTTTAAGAAACTACCAATTTTTTACTTTGGTATAGTACTAAGGAAGAAAATCCACCGTTATCTAAAAAGGCTATTAAAATACCCCTCCCTCTCGGGCCGAGCCTGTGGTGCACTCGGGAGAGTGCGGTGCTGGAAGCACAGCAGCGCTCCCGCCGCGGGTTCAGATCCTATATAGGGATGA
>NW_007732489.1:101238-109798 GCF_000696425.1 Galeopterus variegatus | reverse complement strand
ACAGTGCTCACTGGCTGAGCGCGGTGTGGCCGGTCTCAAAAAGGACAAAAAAAAAAAAAAATACTCCTCCCTCTTACAATTACAAATCTGTGTGAGGCCAGATTTCTTCTTGTGCTTCAATTCAAACAACCCATCGCAATAGATTGAATGCAGAAACAGATATGAGAACCCAGCTGTCTTCTTTTAAGCCGAAAATGAAAGAGATTTGCAAAAATGTAAATAACACTTTTTTCAATAAAATTTTGTTTTGGAAGATGTAGTTAGTTTTTATTAAAATGTTATTTACGTTAACGTATAATGTTTTCTTTTTAATGAATTAATACATAAATATTTTTTAAATGTCTCAGTTTTAATTTCTGATACAGTGAATATTTATAGATATAACCCATATAAACAAAAGCTCATTGGAGTCTTTAATAATTTTAAGAGTATAAAGAAGTCCTGAGATAAAAAATTTGAGAAGTGCTGCTTTAAAGAACACTGCTATTCCTGATAGCCAAAGCAGTCAGGCAAGAGGAGAATTTATTTCAAGGCTGTCAGGATTCATTACTGTCAAATTAATGTTACTGCATTTTTCCCTTTATCCCTCCCCAAGTTGACAGTAAGATATTTTCAAAAAAGGAATACATGGGCCGGCCCGTGGCTCACTTGGGAGAGTGCGGTGCTGATAATACCAAGGCTATGGGTTCGGATCCCATATAGGGATGGCTGGTTAGCTCGGTTGGGAGAGTGTGGTGCTGACAACACCAAGTCAAGGGTTAAGGTCCCCTTACCAGTCATCATAAAAAAAAAAAAAAAAATAGAAGGAATACAATTACACAAGCAAATATGAAGCTTCATTATCTGAGGCTCTCAGGAAGATTTAAAACCAAGGTATCTGACATTGTCAGATTTAGTCACTTAATTTTTAAAAGTCTATGCGAAACAAATTTTGCTGTTTTTAATCTACAATGTCAGTGACAATAGTAAATTGTCACATTAGCAGAGATGTTTTAATGAAAACTTAAACTCACCTGTAAATACATTTGGATGAGGGAAGTTAATAACAATAAGCTTCATCACCATTTCAGGATAACAGATGGCAATTAGCCAAGCAATCATGCCCCCCCAGTCATGGCCAATCAGAACACATTTGCTATATCCTGTAATTAAGAAATAAATGTTGACACCATTGAAAAGAAACAGGTGGGCACATTATTCATTACCTTACATAAAATAGTTACACTTCTGAACCTGCTCTTCTACTTCCCTACCCTAATTTTGCACTTTCTACAAATATGAGTTCAGTGATTCCAAAACTTGTCTGTACATCTGAATCACACAGATATCATTTAAGAAAATTTAGATGGCTAGCCTAACTCTAGACCTACAGATTCGGAATCTCTCTGAGGAATCTTTTTTTTTTTTTTTCCTTTTTTTTGTCTTTTTTCATGTCCGGCAACGGACCGCAACCCTCAGTGTCGCGCCCGCACCGGACCGGGACTGGCAACGGGATCGCAACCCTTGGTGCTGCGCCCGCCCCCCGCTCAGCCAGTGAGCGGGAACCGGTCTGTATGTGGGATCCGAACCCTCGGTGGGAGCGCCGCCGCGCTTCCCAAGCGGCGCACTGCAGCAGTGCGCCACCGGGCCGGCCCGGAATCTTTTTTTTATTTTAAATTTTAAATTGCCAGATCAGCTCTGGCCCCATGGACCTAAATTTGGAAACCACGGTAAAGACTGCACATAATTAGATCATAATCAAGATTATTTATTTGGTCTATTTTTTGAATGCTGAGAAATTTCTAGTGACAGTAAAATGATAAATGTCCCATCTATGTCCAATTTGTAAATCTTTATTTCCAGGAAGCATCTATTTTTTCCATAGCTTCACAAATCCAATGTTACAACTCAACAGAGCAAAACGTCACTGATTTGGTTTCATTTCATGTAATCATTATGGCAATTTGCACTAGGTTAAAATATTTCTCAATAGAAATTCCTACAGGATTTCCTTTCTATGGATGGATAAGATTCATTTGTAATTTATTTCTGGCATACTTAAAATTACTTAATTCTTTCAATTTAGTATTTCTCACCATCACTCCCCTCCACTATGCTAACACACAGAGACACAGACACACATACACACATAAAAACACATACATCTCGTTTGTATTATTGATTCACCTAAAAATTTCATGATGGCAAATTTAGGTTAGGTCCAACTGAATTATCACAAAATATGAATGAAATACAGCTGTTCAAAATCACATCTGAGGCTGGCCTGTCGGCTCAGTTGATTAGAGCACAGCCTTATAACCCCAAGATAACAGGTTCAGATCCCCATAGTGGACAGCCACAAAAAACTCCACAAAAACAAAATCATGTGTGAGTCTATTATACTGTAATCAGACTAAATGACAACACTGCATGTTGACACCCCCAGACCCACCCATTTTTTCTTCCCTAAAAATATTGGCTTGATCTGTGCTCTAATTAGATTATTGTAGAAAGGGACTTTGATTTCATGGTGTTTCTTACTATATCGTTCCATTAACATATTGACAGTAACAGCTGGGTTTTAGTCAAAGGGGATGTAGTAGACTACATTGTTTAAAAATATTTTCTCCTCGGCCGGCCCCGTGGTGCACTGCTATAGTGCGCCACTTGGGAGTGCGGTGGCGCTCCTGCCGAGGGTTCGGATCCCACATACAGACCGGTTCCCGCTCACTGGCTGAGCGAGGGGCGGGAGCAACGCCAAGGGTTGCGATCCCGTGGCCGGTCCCGGTCCGGTACGGGCGCAACACTGAGGGTTGCGATCCGTTGCCGGACACGAAAAAAGACAAAAAGGAAAAAAAAAAATTTTCTCCTCCCCTTTCCCCACTGTCATAGAAGGAGTATACTTTGCTGCCCTTTTGATGTTAGATTTGGCCATGGGATTTGCTTCGGTCTCCTGGTGGCTGTATGACTCTGGGCTCTGCCATATGACTTGTTTTGGCCAATGTGCTGCTAGTAGAAACTTGAAATATGCCTGTGCAGCTGAGCTCACCCTCTTGTCATTTCTGCCACATCTAGGAGAATAGTTTCCCTGTGCCCCCTCACTCCCCGTAGCTACTCCCCTTTAGCTCAGGTTCCAGCCCAATTCACAGTGAGAAGCCAGTCTCAGCTGAATCTGCAGCCTGAGGCAAAGACCCAGAGGGTCTAGCCTACAGTTGACCTGCAGGTACAGGAATATAGGAATAAGTGGTTATGGCTATATGTCACTGAGTTTGGGGTGGTTTGTTACACAATGTTATTGTGGTATTAACTGATTGATACAAAAGAGATAATGCAAGTGTCTCTGCATCTTATGACATTTTAAAATGAATATTTAGGTGTGGGCTCTGAAGAAATAATTTTTCTGAGTGCAAGAATCAAATTTTCAATAATCGCTTCTGAAAATAATAAACAGCATACATTAGGTCTATTTTTAAAAACAAAATTTGAAAGTCATTCTTGGCTGGTGGACAGAATAATTACTCTGGATATATTATTTTAAATTTCCTGTATAAATATTTTGGGATTGTATACCAAAAACTATAATGACAGGATCCAGATAACAGCTTGGGTAGATGGAAGATGCATTCTCCCAAGAACAAAAGTCATCAATTCACCATTTGAATTGAATGTTAGTCCCTTTAAAAACAATACTGTATTTTTTAAAAAAAAACTTAAAAAAGCCTACCTAAGGAGTCTAAAATATCCTTTATATCTGTAATTAGACAGTCCAATGTATAATTTTCTTGATGGATGGGAGCATCTGTTTCTCCACAGCCTCTTAAATCCAGCGCTACAACTCGATATTCACTTTTAAATTCTCTCAGTTGGTGACGCCAAGAGTACCTGCAGGAAAAAAGAAACATTAAAAATACCATATTAACTAATCCAAAGAGTAACTAACACAAAGAGTAAGTGGAAAACTGTAAGAAATTCCTTATTTTAAGAAAGGTTATATAGTTGGGTGTCAGCAGGAAAAAGAGACCTATTTGAGAAGGTACCGATGTTATTTATTAGAATTATTTTATCTTCTTACCACTCCAGTGGGGTGTAACGAAGTGCCAGTATTTACAGAAACTACAAAATATCAGATAGTAAAATCGATATACTTATATATGTACTTAATTCTCTAAGCTTTTCTTAAATTCTGCTTACAGCCATCAGGGAATCTGTACTGTGAGCAGTTAGTTATTTTACAGCCTGAATTTTTAGACAGAATAAATAGATTATATAGTTTTTTTAAAAAAGTGAGAGGGAAGATGAGTTTTACCAAAACATCTGAATGCTTAGCTGGCCCAGGACTTTGGTGGAATAACACAAATAAAATGTTTCTGTATTGCAGAAACATTTAATTCTCTGATAGAAAAAAAATACTAGATGAAAATTTACTTCCTTCAAAATTAGATTTTACTCACCTTATTACACTGTCAAATAAATAGGGCTCAGTGTTTTTAGTAGTAATAACAGCTTACTTATGGATTTAAAAAGTCTGAAGATAAAAAAAAACACAACAAAGATTATCACTGAAAGAATCCATTTAAACAACCATTTAAGAGCAACCTCTGCTTGCTAAAGCAAAATTCTTCTGTGGAGAAGATACTGAACCATGAGTATAAGCAAGAGTGATACTAATAATACTAAAAATATTTAACAACCCAAATGGCACCAGCACTGTCCAATTAGAATGGCCAAAGTGCTGCAGTCAAGTCTTGGATGCCTGCTGAGCCAGGCATCCCCAGTGCTTGATCATTTTGGAACTGCAGAATTAATTGAAACACAGAGATCCATAAGACTTTTCTTCTTCAAAGTCATTTTGCATAACTTAGAAAAAAGACACGGTTTTTTTCAAAGTGACTCACGATGTTATGGAACTCAAAATATGCATTTTTAAAAAAGCACCTGCATGTACATCTGTTCATGAAAACATAGTATAAAATTATCTGACACAAGCGAAATGAGAGATCATTGTCTGAAAATACTTTTGGAGTGCAATAGGGAACACAGTGATGTAAGATTATAAGCCAGTGTGAGGGGACTGCAGTGTGAAGTGACACAAAGCAATAAGATTAATGTAACAAGTCAACCATGTTACGTCAACAAATAGATGATCGGGATGGGTGTCAGAAACATACTTGGAATTCGGAATGGGCACGTAATCTCTGATCTTTTACTAGGATATCTATGATTAATGAAAATTTGCAAAAGCATTGCCAATTAAGATGGGTATAAAATGTTAATAAAAGCACCTTTTTTAGATAGACCATAGTGGCTTTGTTAATCTTGTCTCTGGGTTGTAACAAATGAAGCGGTTTGTCTCCTTAAAGATACTCATTGCATATGATTTTATTATTTTCTCATTAGCCCTACTTAAAATTTTGAATTGACTTTTTATGTCTTTGTAACTGAAGGCTACTCTTCCCTGTTTATAATCCCTCATGCCCAATCAATAAAGTTCTGCAGATTTAACCTCTTAATTATTTATTCAATCACTTCTCCTGTCCATCCTGCTATCATTACCTTAATTCATGCCTCCATTAGTGCAGCAACCTATTGATTGGTCTGACTCTGTCCACTTCATTCCCCTCAGCTCTATCTTCTACAAAACCAGAGTGATGTAGCAAAAACGCCAACTCGCTCATGTCATTTCCCTGCTTAAAATCTTTTCGTGACTCCCTATTACTCATAACTTGAAGCCCAAGCTCATTATCCTGGCAGACAAAACCTCCAAAATTTGACTATTGCCCAATCTTCCGGCCTGATTACTTTAAACTCTCTGTCATTTGCTTTCTAATAAAAAGAGCTAACATCTATATCATAAGTGCTTCACGTATGATAATGTTGATCTTCAAAACAATGCTATGAGGTAGGTGTTATTATTATCCCCACTTTATAGATGAAGAAATAGAGGCGCCACAGGTTAACTGAAGTGCTGAAGGTCACAGTTAGCAAACACCAGAGCCAGGATTCAAACCCAGGTATTCTGGCCTCAGAATCCACGTTACTCTACCTCTGCAGAACTTGGCTGCTGTAGTGAACAAACAAGAGTACTATTTGCTTTTGTGATTTTGTTCATATTGTGTCCTTTGTCTGAAATACTATCACTCCCCACCAATCCCTTATTATCTCCCAGTCCCTGAGACTCGTCCCTCAATTAATCCCTCCTCACATTGGGCCTGTCCTCCTCCAGGAGCCTTCCTAGGCTCTCTCCCTTACAGGCTGGGTTGGGTGGGCCCCTTCTGTACTCTCTAACTTGTGTGTATACTCTTCTGTGCACTGGGCACAGGTTATATAATGATGTGTTGATATCTGGCTCTTCCACTCAGTTGTAAGCTCCCAGAATTATCTGGGAGAATATCTAGCCCATGTTTGTGCTTAATAAGGATTTGTTGAATAAGAGAAACAACAAGCTAATGGAAGCAATGAATAATGATAGTGCTAGAAGTACCAGTTGTTCAATAAGACTTCTGTCCCAGTTCAAACCTTGAGACAATGACAGCTAAAGGTCCCAAATGCCTGTTAGGGAGTTTTTACTCAATTTCTATTAAATCGTGCATTGTTTTAATATCTTCAGTGTCTCTGTCTTCATTTAGAATTCATTTAATTAGAGATTTCAAGGCACAAATTTGACTCAAAATACTGTGCACAGTCCTGCAGCATTTTACATTTAAAATTGTATAAGAGATTATGCAAACATGATATCCGCATATGTCATTATATTATGTACAATTTAAATTGCCTGAAAAGTAAATTCAACTACTGCTGTTAACAATGAGTTGATCCAAACAATATCCTAAATAATGCTAAGAAATAGGGCAACTGCATATTTTAATAAATTACAAAAGAACAATTTTTGAATGTCATCTTCCTGAATTTCATAAATAAAACACATTTGATTTACACTTTATCCCTAAACTCAAAAAGATATCACCACAGAGATAGTCTGATGGGCATGTCATCTTATGAATAAAACAAAAGCAACCTCCTTGATGTAGGAATGAAACATATTACAAAAGCAGTAACCTCTGAAAATATTATAAATAAACAAAACTATTTTCATCAACATTGTCTTTTTTTCTGGTAGCTTTGGGTGATAGCAGAAAACACTCAGGAAAAACCAATCTCTTTCTCTGTTACTACTTTCAACAGAAGGAGGGTTCCTGGCTTTGCCAGGCTAGCCACTCTCAGATGTAGAGTACCCTTTCATCTTCATCACAGACAAAGGCCATGGTTGTCGGCCTCTGTGCTCAGCTATGTGCAAAAAGAGCCCTCATCTGCCTCAGCACAGAGTGTGATGACACATACATTCCAGACAGCTGGCGATGAAGACGACTCAAAGAAATTGCCTGGGTCAGCTCAAAATATTTTTCAGAGAAATGCAGATTGATGTGGAGAGAGTGGGAGAAAAATCATCCTCCGACAAACAGCCTTATTTAGAACCAATTTAGCTAATGGTCTCATAGATGTATATCCTGTTTGATGTTTCCTTTAGATTTTAAGAAAGAAGACCCAGGATTTTACTGTTTCTGTGTAAGATCTAATAATATACATTAAATATCACCATTTCTCAACAGCTATTCTCAGGCAGTGACGGTAAATGAGGATAATACATTACATTTATACAATGCTTTTCTGTTTAAAAAGCACATTCACACACATTACCAATTTATGATTTTTGTGGTTTGTTTTCACTGCATCAAATATTTCTGACCTAACTGATCTACAAACAAGTTTATAATTTCACAAGTATTTAGGCAAAACTTAATTGATAGAGAAATACCATTTACATTTATAATGTAAATTCAAATTGGTTTGAAATACCAGGCATAAAGTTTTTTTGGCTTTGAAAATGAAAAGAAAAAGCACTTTGTTCTAAAACTTAAACCTCAGAGTTTTGCCCTAAATTCTAAGATTCTAATTGACTTTTGCCACTAGCACCTGAATGAAATAGACTTGACCCCTACAATGGGTAATAGTGGTGATTTGATTGGAAGGAAAGACAGAGTGATTATCAACACAGAGGTCTCGGTTTAGGGTGTGACATACCGAAAGGTATTTGATTACCAGAATCTCCATGTAAGTGCCTTTAGGACTCTCCTTAAATGACAGGTATCTTTCAGGTTAATGGTCAGCAAGTTCAGTGAATTCAGTATGGTCTATTTGAGTAACTGAATTATCAGGTTTTGTTGTTATTTTAAATTATAGCAAGGCAGGCTCTTGCTGGAGTAACAAATGGTGAGTTTGGTGAATAGAACAGACTTGTTCCTATCTATGATCTGCATATATTTCTTAATCTATGGCTCTTTGGAGTGAAAAATATCTTTAGGAGCTTTTTGAAAACTAAACCATTCATTACAATGACCACATTCCCTTCGGACACATCCAGGACTTGACTTTGCTGGAGGCAAATGGGACTGATGTTCAGAGACCAGGGCTGGACTCCTCCTAGGCTGTCCTGTCTACTGAATATTCTAGGACTTCTACAAAGCTCACCAGGCATTACTATTTTGCAAAAGGGCTCTCATGCAGAGTAAACAATGGGACAATT
>NW_007732489.1:100116-101166 GCF_000696425.1 Galeopterus variegatus | reverse complement strand
GCTCACCAGGCATTACTATTTTGCAAAAGGGCTCTCATGCAGAGTAAACAATGGGACAATTCTGGGAAAAACATGCACAAACTATCATTTCTTAAAATATGACAGAGAACATCTACTGCCCTGTATTAAATGGGTAACACTACCATTCTGTAGGCCTCCTTGAAACAATTACCAAGTGGTTGATGTGGTTGTAGGTTCATTTTCATCCTCATGTAAATCATTCCACATACAAAGAAGTGAAGTTCCAGGAGGAAAAAGGGCATGCATAAGTATTGGGGTTGGTGTGAGGAGGAGAAAGAGAATAGCTTTTAAATCTTCTAAAAAGTTAAATAACACCCTCCCATTGAGATCATGAATTTTATTTAGAATGATGATTTTAAATGTTAAAGTCAAATATTGTTGGCTGACTTTCTAACACCCTCTTGAATGTTTGTATAAGGTGTAAAATTTGAAGGGTAAAAATTCATGTATGTTATCAGATCATTATTGTTCTTATAGAGTAAGGACAACCAGAATTAATTACCACCTAATTAATCAGCCCTGATTTCAAGAACAAGAGGCACCTTACTTTCTGGCACTGCCAGTTTCAGAATGGTATGAAGCTTAGATGAGATGATATATGTAAAATACTTATTAAGTACCTGGCACATAGTAAATGCTCAGTAAATGTTAACAATCATCATTATCATCACCATAATCAGGAAATTATTATCTGACACTTGGATGTCCACACTGAGTAAATGGCAGTGAAGGCAGAAAATGAACATTTATTGAGTATTCACTGGGGCCATGTGAAAGGCTTTTCACATGTTTTGACTTTCCTCATGAGAACTCCGCAAAATTATTGTAGATGATTGTGCAGGGTCCAGCATCAAATAAGTGGCTGAGCCAGAATTCACTGCCCATTCCTTTCTTCAATGCCTAATGCTTCCTAATGCACCAACATCTGCAATGCATTTATTCATAAAGTCCCTTAAAGTCCCATAGAATATTTACTAAAGTGTCTTAAGGTAATATTCCTCTCAGAGCTATGTGCATTTTAAATCAGGG
>NW_007732489.1:94263-98907 GCF_000696425.1 Galeopterus variegatus | reverse complement strand
AAATCATGAGGGTAGAGCCTTTATGAATGTGATTAGCAACCTTATAAAAGGAATGGAGGGCACTAACTAGGCCCTTTTTGTCCTTTTGGCCTGCTACCATATAAGGACCACCATTCATTCCCTCCAGAAAACTCAGCAACAAGGCACCATCTTGGAAGCAGAAGCCTGCTAACTAGGCCCTTTTTGTCCTTTTGGCCTGCTACCATATAAAGACCACCATTCATTCCCTCCAGAAAACTCAGCAACAAGGCACCATCTTGGAAGCAGAAGCCTGGCTCTCATCAAACACTGAACTTGCCAGTGCCATGATCTTGGATTTCTCAGCCTCCAGAATTGTTAGAAATAAATTTCTCTTCTTTATAAATAACCAGTCTCAGGCATTTTGTTATAGCAGCACACATGGACTAACACAGTAACTAACAACTGTGTATTTCTGGCTTTAGGTTTTCTTCCTAATGTGAAGTATTTAGAACCCTTATTTATCCTCCATTCATTTGAGCCTGCTGCTATCTGAATAGGAAATAGTTATTTTCAGTTTCCATGAGTCTTCTTTTCTCTGTCTTCTCACTCCAAGCCTTACCAAATCTTCCTGATAACAAGCACTCTAAGCATTCAGTTTGTCTCCTTTCCCCACCCAGTATTATATTTTGTTCACAGTAGGTACTCTATTAAAAACTGTTTTATAACTATTTCAGAAATTTGAAACATTAAAAGATACTTCTTTGGGGCCGGCCCCGTGGCGCACTCAGGAGAGTGCAGCGCTGGGAGAGCAGCTACGCTCCCGTGGCGCGTTTGGATCCTATATAGGAATGGACGGTGCACTCACTGGCTGAGCGCGGTGCGGTTGACACCACATCAAGGTTTGCGATTCCCTTACTGGTCACGAAAAAGACAAAAAAAAAAGATACTTCTTTTAATACTCAAAAAATAAATAAATTTAGGATGGTGGCATGTAGGTTTCTTTAAACTAGGAGGAAAATCATTGTTGTGATTCAGGAACATTCAGGAATGATAACTCTGGGCAAATGATCAGAGTTAGTTCTGTCAAAAGTCATTACAAGAAAATGATACCATGATAAGTGCTATGGTTTGAACGTCTGTCCCCTCCAAAACTCCTGTTGAAACTGAACTGCCACTGTAACAGTATTAAGAGTTGGGACATTTGAAAGGTGATTAGGCCATGCCCTCATGGGTAGAATCAATGCCATTAGGAAGGGTGAATTTGGCCCCCTTTTGCCTCCTTGCCCATCTACCTTCTGACATTACAAAAGGGCTAATGTAACAAGAAGGCCCTTGCCAGATGCTGGAGCCTTAATATAGGTCTTCCCAGCCTCCAGAACTAAGAGAAAATAAATTTTTGTTCATTATAAATTACCCAGTTTATGATATTCTGTTAGAGCAGCACAAAACGAACTAAGGCAATAAGCCAAGTTTCACACAAAATAAAAAGTTACTTGGTGAGTTTACCAGAATTCTGGAAATCCATGAAGCAGCAGCATAAGTGGTTTGCCTCTTTCTCCAGCAGCAACGTAGTGAAATCTTAACCCTGAATCCTGAAAGCAGAGGGCATGGGATTTGTCAAAGTAGTAAATTTAGTATTTCCATTTCGTTAAAAATACTCGCATTAGTTTTTAACAGCAAGAAATAACATAAATATTAATTTTCAAAAAGAAAAAACCCATGATTTAGGTAGGCTAAATAGATTTACTTTTGTTGACAATCTCTTCACAGGACCTTCTCTTCTTATTGTGCTAAAAGGTCACTTTACATATTATGAGCTTCTGAAGCAATGTCATAATTTGTAACTTTCATCTTACTGATCTGTCACATTTCATCTCAAATTCTATAGGACATGTAATAATTCTGATATGAATTTATATTTCTGCCATATTTACCTCCTAGTCATGTACTTTTCTCAGCTTGCCCGTCAAGAGCTGTGCCATCAGTTATATAATTCACACCTCCTTCCCTTATTTTTAGGTCTCTCCTTCCCACATTATTGTTGTGAGTGTTGCATGTACTGTTCGCCTTGCTGCCTGCTTCTCATATCATGCCAGGGCGCGTTTCTCACAGCAGAATGTCCTGAGTGTTCAAGACTTCACTCTGCATGTGGGAGACAAGGCAGCCCAAGGAAAATAAAAAGCATGGGATGAAAGAGGAATATAGCGAATACTAAGCAAATTGAAGAGAGGAACTTGGAGACTACAGCAAAGAAAAAACTCCAAAAACTCTGAAAAATGGAAGCTATGAAAGAAACCAAGAACCAAAAGCTGAGCACAGACACTGAATTTTTTTTTTTTTTTTTTTTGTCTTTTTGTCTTTTTCCGTGTCCGGCAACAGATCGCAACCCTCAGTGTTGCCCCCGTACCAGACCGGGGACCGGCAACGGGATTGCAACCCTCGGCGTTGCTCCCGTGCCTCGCTCAGCCAGTGAGCGGGAACCGGTCTGTATGTGGGATCCGAACCCTCAGGTGGGAGTGCCGCCGTGCTTCCCAAGCGGTGCACTATCCAGTGCGCCACCGGGCTGGCCCTAGACACTGAATTTTATATCAGCAACCGAAGCAATTGGGTTTTCTAACGTGAAAGGATCTTAAAGGTCATCTAATTCAACCCTATCATTTTACAGCTTTAGAAGATGAGGCCCAAAGATGTTAACACAGGTCATAAAGGTGGTTGGAAGCAGGGTTGTGACTAGAACCCCCACCTTGTCCTAACTCCCAGGACAATGTTCTTTGCACTTCTTCTGCGTCTCTGGGGAAGCTCTTTAGGTTGCCAGAGTCAGAAGAAAGGCACTGTGAGGAATTCCAGATGATTCTTATACTACTTTTGCTCCTTAGGTCGGACACAGTGAGCAAGTCTGACTTTGCCCTCAACTGCAGAATGCCTTCCTAAAGGAAGTTCAATAACGTTTTTTGGTGGTGAGTGTGGAAGAATGAAATGCTGTGGTCACTTGACTGGATTTAATTAACATCACTAATACTTCATTGCAGTCTGTGCCGGGTACTGTTTTAAATTGTTTATTTGGGGGGAGCAGGTTTACAAATATTAACTCATTTAATTCTCATATCAACCCCAGGCTGAATAAGAGCAAGAAAGAAGTTCCACTTGTCCCTTGAACTCCAGCTGCTGGGCAATTTGGGTCCTAATAGGAAACCAGGACCTCCTGACATAAATATTCCCTCATGGGCCGGCCTGTGGCTCACTGGGGAGAGTGTGGTGCTGATAACACCAAGGCCACGGGTACGGATCCCATGTAGCTTCCCAAGCGGCGCACTATCCAGTGCGCCACCGGGCCGGCCCTGTACAGTGTATCATAAGAGCTATTTTTCTTCACTACTTGGAGCCTCAGGAAATAGAATATCCTGGGCTTTGGGGAAGCCTGGGGCAAGCTTTAATGGACCACTAAAGAGTCTGTGTGCATGGCTGACATTTACCTTTTATTCCATTCCTTTGGTCCCTGACTTCCTATGTCTGCTTCCCTCCCCACAAACATACACCATTTATTTACTGTTTCATGCTACCTAGGTCATCTGTGGTCAGAATAAACTCCTCCAATTTCCAATGACTTAATCCATTTACTCTTGTTTCTGTACAATTTGGGCGAGAACCACCTTCTGAGACAGTAGGATGCCACCAGGAACAATTCTCTACAGCCGATCTGAGCCCTAAAGGGCAAAAAGGTGATAGGAGACACCTTCCCCTTATAGTAGGAAAGGGAGCAGAATTACTTGGGGGGATGGGAGGGGAGAGGAACAGTAATACCAGCATAAGAGGACCCTGCTTAGAGAAGCTCCACATTCAGAAACCAACGAAGGCACCTGCAAAACGGATTGGTTTGTCAGTCTCTCTCTCTCTCTCTCTCTCTCTGTGTCACACACACACAGACACACAGACACACAGACACACACACACACACACACACACACACACACAGAGACACACACACACACGAGACAGAGAACATAAAGACAGAGAACAGAGACCCTACGCCTCTCTCTCGCCACACCTCGCCCCTCCTGCCTCCCCTTGGCATCTTCCCGGTCCCCGCCGCGCGCCCAGCGAGCCCCGGGAACGCTAGGGGACGCTGAGCCGGGCGTCATGGAAGGAGCAGCCCGGCACCCTCCGTTCTCACGGCCGTCACGTCCCCTCCCGTTAACGCCAGGCCCGCGGCGGCCTTACCTTGATCCTCACGTAGCAGTGGGTACCCAAAGAGGGGTCGTTCAAGCACGCGGGAGGGTGTTCCCGGGCGACGCGCCGGAAAGTCTGCGCGGGTCCCTTGCCGATGCTCCACAAAAGTTTGAGCAGGTGGATGGAGGCGCAGAGCCCGCAGTAGCAGTAGACCAGGGACCAGAAGAGCAGGGACCGGAGGGTGACCATCAGGCGGGGCAGGCAATCCCGCAGCCTCGCCATCGGGCGGCGGCGGTGGAAGGGCCGCAGCCCTTCCTAGGAGGCGACAGCGCGAGCGCCGCGGCGCGTCAGGTCCTCCAGCCCGTCGGCCGTCGCCGGCTCCTCGCGCGCGCCTCCCCCGGGCCCGCGGGCGTTCCGTGTCGCAGCGAAGGGCTCCCGGACACACGCGGCGCGCTCCGGGGCGCTGCAGGAGAGACCCCCGCCCCCCGGACTGCGAGGCCGGCCCAGGATAAGGCG
>NW_007732489.1:84581-94145 GCF_000696425.1 Galeopterus variegatus | reverse complement strand
AGGGTGCCCATCAGGCGGGGCAGGCAATCCCGCAGCCTCGCCATCGGGCGGCGGCGGTGGAAGGGCCGCAGCCCTTCCTAGGAGGCGACAGCGCGAGCGCCGCGGCGCGTCAGGTCCTCCAGCCCGTCGGCCGTCGCCGGCTCCTCGCGCGCGCCTCCCCCGGGCCCGCGGGCGTTCCGTGTCGCAGCGAAGGGCTCCCGGACACACGCGGCGCGCTCCGGGGCGCTGCAGGAGAGACCCCCGCCCCCCGGACTGCGAGGTCGGCCCAGGATAAGGCGAGGGTGGAGACCCCGGCCCTCTTCCGCGGAGAGTAAGATCCCATTTCAAAATTGCTAAAACTGTGGAGGAAAACGTAGGCGAGACATTCCCAAACCGTCCTGGGTACTGCGGAAGGAAGCGCCACTTCTGTTTGGACCAGTGTTCCAGTCCTCCACTGCCTGGCTGTTGGAATTTCATCAGGCCCTTTTCTGGATCGTAGAATGATGGGATGCGGGGGGGAGACGGGGCAGTAAACGATGTTCGTTCTACATTACAGAAGCGATCACCTACGCCTGACAGTCTTCTGAAAGTCTTGGAAGTCTCCAAGTAGGTTCAAAGTCAATACCAGATCAGCTAGAACATGGCAACTAGACCTCTCTGGTTCTCAAGCCAATCCCTTGTTTTCTGTCCCTATAAAGTTTTTTTTTCCTTTTTCTTTTTGCAAAAGTATTGTAAAAATGGAACCCTATACAGACTGTCCCTGACTTACCATGGTTCGACTTAACGTTTCGACTTTATTATGGGTTTATGCTGACGTAGCTCCATGTAAGTCAAGGAGCATCTGTATTATGTAACCTTTTGTTTCTGGCTTCTTTCACTTAGCATAATGTGTTTGAGACTCAACCACGCTGTTGCATGTATTTTTCTTTTTTCATTGCTGATTACTATTTCATTGAATGGATACACCACAATTGTTTATCCATTCCCCAAAGTACTTACAAGTTTTTTCCAGTTTTTGGCTTTTATAAATAAATACACTATAAACATTCACATAAAGTTATTTTTGTGTGAACATATGTTTTCATTTCACCTGGATAAATTCTTAGTAATGAGGGCCGGCTGTGGCTCACTCAGGAGAGTGCAGCGCTGGGAGCTCCAAGGCGGCAGGTTTGTATCCTATATAGGGATGGCCTGTGCACTCACTGGCTGAGCGCATTATGGACCACACCATTCCGAGGGTTGCAATCCCCTTGCTGGTAAAAAAAAAAAAAAGAAATTCTTAGTAGTGAGATTGCTGAGTCAGGTGGTAAGTGTGCGTTTAACTTTATGAGAAACTGTCAAACTGGTTCCCAAAGTGGCTGGACAGTTTTGAATTTACAGCAGCAATGTGTGAAAGTTATAGTTAGGTCACATTCCTGCAAGCACTGGGTATCATCAAAAATCTCTGTCTAACTTTAACCACTGTAAGACATGAGTAGTGGTATCTTATTGAAACTTTAATTTGTATTTCCTAATGACTAATAATGTCAGGCATCTTTCATGTACTTGTGCCACTTCTTTGACAAAGTGTCTGTCCAAATCTTTTATTACTCATTAAAAAAAAATTAGGTTGTTTGTTTTCTTACTATTGAGTTTGAGAGCTCTTTATGTTTTGGTTACAAGTCTTTATCATATATCATGTGATGTGCAAATATTTTCCCAGTCTGTGTTTTCATTCTTGTAACAAAGTTTTGAAGAGTGGGATTTCTTAGTTTTGATGCAGTCTACTTTTTTCTTTTATTGCTGGTACTCTTGGTCTCATATAAGAAATTTTTGCCTAACCAAAGGTCAGCAAGGATTTTTTTCCCTGTTTTCTTCTAGAGGTTTTATAGTTTTATGTTTTATGTTTAGGCCTATGATCCATTTTGAGTTAATTTTTTGTATATGGTGCAAGGTATGAGTTGAGGTTTATGTTTTGTGTGTGGATATCCCATTGTTTTTGAACCATTTATTAAAAAGAATATTCTTTGTCTATTGAATTGCCTTTGCACAGCTGTTAAAAATCAGTTATCTTGTGGGTCTTTTCCTGGATGCTCCAGTTTGTTTCATTGATCTCTGTATTTTCTCTAATACCACACTTGTCATAACTATTGTAAGTAGTATGGTAAATCCATAACTCAGGTAGTATGAGTCCTCAAACTTTGCTCTTTATCAAAATTGTTTTGGCTACTTTAGTTACTTTACCATTTCATATGATTTTAAAATTAGCTTATCAACTTTGGCAAAAATTGCTAATCAGAATACATCAAATCTATTAATTAATTTGTAGAAAACTGTTTTTTTAACAATGTTGAGTTTTCCAATTCATGAACATGATATATCTCTCCATTTATTTAGATCTTTGATTTCTTTCATCAGTTTTTTATAGTTAAGCATACAGAATTTGATGTATTTTGTAGAATTTATACCTACATATTTCTCTTTTATATTTTTTATTTTTATGTTTTATTTTTGGCAGCTGGCCATTATGGGGATCCTTGACCTTGGTGTTATCAACACCAGCTTTTTATGTTATTGTATATGCTACTTTTTTTTCAGTTTCCAGTTGGTTATTGTTAGCATGTAGAAATATAATTGATTTTTTTCTTTGTGTCTTGGATCCTGAGAACTTGCTAAACTCATAAATTAGTTCTAATAGCTTTTTGAGAGATTCTTCGAGATTTTCTATATAGAAATAGAAATAGAATAAAGACAGTTTTACTTCTTCCTTACCAATTGGTATGCCTTTTTTTTTTCTTGTCTTATTGCACTGGCTAGGACTTCCAGTACAATACTGACTACGAGTGGTGAGTAGTAAGAATGGGTATCTTTACCTTATTCCTGATAGGAGGAAAGCATTTAGACTTTCATATTAAGCATAATGCTGGCTGCAGATTTTTTAGATGCCATTTATCATGTTGAGGAAATTCCTGAGTGGTCCTATGCTGATTGGAGGGCAGATCAGCTGTCCATGCTGTGCTATAATGTTCCCCCTGGTGGGCACTTCTCCCCCACCACCTGCGCTCCAAATGCTTCCCATGGGATGGGCCATGTGCTGGTCCCTTGTGATGACTCACCGGCCTCTGAGTGGCTCTTTTCAGTTGTCTATGGCTCTTCACTCCTATGTGGGTCCGTGGGAACCCTGTTAGTGTTCTTGCTGGCCTGGGAGACACCAAGGTCCTCTTCTCCCAACAGCCTCCAAGCAACTTCATAGTAAGGGCACAGTTGCAGTTTTTGCCAGCTCTTGCTCCATGTGCTCGCTAGGGTCAGCCTTGAAGTGGATGGGGCTAGAAATGGTCAGAGCGGTCCTTTCTTTCTCTCATTGTGGCTTCTCCTGCCTTCATGAATTCCGTAGGTCTCTCCTCCTCTTCCCTTGAGCTATAGTGGCCCCAGCTTGGCAATTGTTGCTTTTTATTTTTATTTATTTTTTAATTATTATTATTTTTTTTCCTTTTTGTCTTTTTTCGTGTCTGGCAACAGATCGCAACCCTCAGTGTCGCACCCGTACTGGACCGGGACCGGCAATGGGATTGCAACCCTCGGTGCTGCGCCCACACCTCGCTCAGCCAGTGAGTGGGAACCGGTCTGTATGTGGGATCCGAACCCTTGGCGGGAGCGCCACCGCGCTCCCAAGCAGCGCACTGTAGCAGTGCGCCACCGGGCCGGCCCCCTAATTGTTGCTTTTTAATAGTTGTAAATTGGTTGATTGTGGGAGAAGGTGATGCTGGGTACTATCTATTCCACTATCTTGACCAGAAGTCTTTACATTCCTTTTAAAGGTATTAATCTCTTTGTAAATTTTCTCCCTCATATCCTGAATATTTTTTCTCATTTCATTGTGTTGTCTGAGTTTTCTTGTATCTCATGGAGTTTTCTCGAGATTGTTGCTTGGAAATCCTTTTTGGTCATTTCAAGGGTTTCCTGCTCTATGAGGTCTAGTACTTGAGAATTACTGTATTCCTTTGGTGGTCTCATATATATATATATATATATATGCAATTCTATATTCTATATATTCTCTCTATATAATACTATATACATACTATATATATTCTATAGAATATAGAATTGCATATATATATATATAGTATTTCTAGGTATCTACATTGATGTCTGGTCATCTGGTAGAGCAGTTACTTCTTTTATTACTCTGGAGTGGGCTTTGAGGAGAAAGACTTCCTCCTGTAGATGTGTTTTATATTGACCATTGAATAGGATGTTTTAGTATTGGTTCTGGGTGGACACAGTAGTGTAGTCTCCCTATGGGTACTTCGGCTGTATTTAGTGTTGGAGTTGCATGTGAGTGCCTCCATGGCCTAGGCACTGGGGCACTTAATGAATCATTGCTCACGTAGTGACATTGCGTTGGTTCATCAAAAATGTGGTGAGCTCTTGAGTTCCTAGAAGAAATGCCTGGGTGCCCTGTCACTCTTTGGCTGGGGTGGGTAACCCTGGACAGGTTTGTTGGCACCCTGGTTTGTGTCCTGTGACCTTGATAGGTGCAGTGAGGTATCCTGGAGGTCCTCAATTTGAATGGGTGACCCTGGGTGTGGTTTCTCTTTCCTCTTTCCTATAGGCAGAGGCTGTTCCTGGGTCCTTTCTTCCCTTGGTTGGGGAATGGGTTGGAAGTGATTGGGAATTTTCTTCTTTCCTTTATTTGGGTATCCTGGATTTCTGCACTCTTAGTGGGTTCTATGTTTGTCTCTCCCTGGATCAAAGCAGTTGCATGGGCTATGTATATCCCTCCCACTCCCAGGTGTGCTGCCGCATGTGGCAGCACAATGGTTCCTGTGGATTGGGTCCCTGGTTCATGGGTCTACTCTCCCTCACCTCCTTCCCCAGGCTCCACTCATGACTCTCATTTTGTCAATGCAGTGGAGTACCTGGTGGACCACCTACATGGTGGTGGTGGCTGCTTCTGAGGTGCCAAACCACTCTGTGGCAGCAGTGGCTGTAGCGTTGGCTGTGGCAGGCCACCTGCATGGATGTGGTGTCTGTGGCAGTTGTGGGGACTACCCATGGCTCTTGAGGTCCCTTGCATGTTCTTCCCATCTGTTAGCAGGGGCTGCCTGTGGTTGCTGAGGTCCCCAGGTGCACTCTTGCCATCTGTCTGTCACCTTAAGGCTAAATTCAGAAAATGCCTCAACATTACAGTTAACCCACCTGCCCCCCAATATAGTGTATGGTGAGATCCTGTAGCCATTTGCTTTAAAACTGGGAATAAAAAAGAATGACTCCTATTGCTTATATCATCGAACATTATTTTGGGACATTATAGCCAATAAAACAAACAAACAAAACCCCAGAAAACGAAAGTAGTTTTACTCCTTTTCAACCTATATGACTTGTTTTTCTTGCTTTATTACATTGCCTAGAATTTCTAGTACTGAGTTGAATAAGAGTGTTGAGAGTGGACATTTTTGCCTATTCCCAAATGTAAAAGGATAGCATCAGGTCTTTCATCACTGAGTGTAATTTAGTTCTAGGTTTTTTGTACATGCTTCTTATCAAATTGAAGTAATTTGCCTCTGTTCCTAACTTGCTAAGAGTTTTTATCATGAATGGTGGTTGGACTTTGTCAAATACTTTTTCTCTGTCAGTTGATATAATCATGTTTTTTTCTTTTTTAGCTTGCTCCTATGGTGGATTACGTTGATTAATTTTCAGATGTTGAACTGGTCTTGCACACCTGGAGTAAATCACATTAGTCATGATATATAATTCTTTTCATACATTTTTGGATTTGGTTTGCTAGTATTTTGTTGATTTTTATGTAAAAGTTAGAGATATTGGTTTGCAGCTTTCTTTTTTTGTAACATCTTTGGTTTCAGTTATCAGGGTAATACTGGCCTCACAAAATGAGCTGGGAATTGTTCTTTCCTTCTGCGTTTTCTGGAAGAGATTGTGTTAAATTGGTGTTAAATCTTTCTTTAAATGTTGGTGTAATTCTACAGTGAAACCATACAGACCTGGAGATTTCTTTTTCAGGAGCTTTAAGTTATGAATTCAACTTACTTAATGATATAGAGCTATTCAGATTATTTCACATTAGTTTTGGTGGTTTGTAATTTTTGAGAAATTGGTCCATTTCTACAAATTTATGTGTAAAGTTATTTGTAGTATTCCCTTTTATTTTTTTAATGATTGTAGAATCTGTAGTGATATTCACTATTTCTCTCCTGTTGTTGGTAATTTGTGTCTTTTTTCACTTTTGCTAGAGTTTTACCTCATTATTAATCTCCGCCTCCCAAAAACAGCTATTGGTTTCATTCATTTTCTCTATTTTTTTTCCTTCTTATTTTCAACTTCATTGATTTCTGCCATGGTTCTGCTTTGGGTTTATTTTTCTTTTATTTATTTTAGGTTCTTGAGTAAAGGACTCAGATTATTGATCTGAGAACTTTCCTTGATTCTAATATAAGCATTTAGCACTTACAAATTTTTCTCAGTACTCTAACTGCATTTCATATGTATTGATATGTTGTATCATTGTCATTCATTTCTACATAGTTTTTAAAATTTCCTGGAAGACTTCCTCTTTGTCCCACTGAATTTATAAGCATGTTATTTAATTACCTGTTTAAGAGATTTTCCTCTTGTCTATTATTGATTCACATCTGATTGTATTATGGTTAAAGAACATATTGTATATGGTTTCAATTTTGTTAAATATGTTTTATGACATAGGATATAGTTTGCCTTGGTGAATATTCCATAGTGCTTCAGAAAAAAGTATTATGTTGTTGGATGGTGTGTTCTGCATAGGCCAGTTAGATTGTATTGGTTGCTTGTGTCCTATCTACTTTTAAAGAAGAGAGAAAACTGGTTAAATTCATTCAGACTAAGATTTCTCAACTTATGGCCATAATACCAAAATCCGATGAAGATAAACAAAAATTAATGTCTACAAATTTCACTAATGAAAATTGTTTCAACAATTCTAAACATTCGAAATTGAATCTAGGGGCCGAGCCCGTGGCGCACTCAGGAGAGTGTGGTGCTGGGAGCGCAGCAGTGCTCCCGCCGCGGGTTCGGATCCTATATAGGGATGACGGGTGCGCTCACAGCGCTCACAGCTCTCACTGGCTGAGTGCGGCGTGGTCAGTCTCAAAAAGGAAAAAAAAAAAAAAAGAAATTGAATCTAGCAGTGTATCATATGAATACTACAATATAACTTTGGAGGTTTTATTCTACAAAGCAGAATGTCCAAACATCAGAAAATCTATAAACATAGTATATTAACATTTGTAGAAGAAAAAAACACATAACTATATAACAGATGCCAAAAAAGCCAGGTGTCAAAATTCAGCAGGTATTTCTTGAAAAATATAAAGCTCAATTAATTCAGGCATGAAAAAACTGCTTAAATATTTAGTTACAAAAAACAGTGGCCTGTGGTGAAATCCTGTAGCCATTTACTTTAAGACTAAGACTGAGAAAGAATAACTGCTATTAGTTCTATTATTTAACATTGTTTTTAGAAATTCAAGTTGAGGAAATAAAAAAGAACACAAGGAATTTTAAAAATACACAAAAATTGTGAGAGGCAAAAATACACTGTTTGTGGATTATTATATTCCTATAAATCTCCAAAATAAAATAAAATAAAACACATCAATGACAGAATAAGAAAATTTGGTAAGGTGGCTAGATACAAGGTAAGGATACAAAAGTCATATTCTAGCATTGACCAATTAGAAATTGAAACTGAATTTACAAAAATACAGGACAGCTCAACATTGTATTATTTCTCCATATTATTGTATGTAACTATGGTTAACTTATTTTTGATGCTAATATTCCATTGTAAGATTATGCCGGAATTTATTCATCATCCTTCGAACAGCATTTGGGTTTGTTCTTTTTCCTTCCTTCCTCCCTTCTGTCTTCTTCCTTCATTCTTTCCCTCCCTTATTATGATCCTGTTGTTCATACATGTTTTTTATGTTCTCGTACATGTGTCCTTCTCCTGGTTTGTAATAATTTCTCTAGGTTATATACTTGGAGGTAATTGCTGGGTTATATCTACACAACTACTCAATTTTATAAAATAATGTCAATTTTTTTTCTCAAAATGGTCACATCTATTTATATGCCTTTACCACCAGTATATGAGTTCCCACTGATCCTTTCCATCATTTGATAATGCTGGAGATCTTATTTTAGCTAATTTGATGGGTTAAAAAATTGGTATATTATATGGTCTCAATTTTCATTTCCCTTAATAATAAAGAGGCTGAGCATATTTTCGTATTTATTAGCTATGTGTATTTACTCTGAAGTGAAGTGCCCGTGTGAGGCAGAGAATTACCAATATCCATGTGTTGTCCTAAATTTCCCACACTTACAGTCAGGTGTGGCCAAGTGATTGGGTTCTGGCTAGTGGGATGTGAGTGCAAGAGGTATACAAGTCTTTTTCAAGCCTGGCCATTGAAAACATTCTGTGCGATTCTCTGACCCTATTATCTTCCTATGCTGCATCAACTTTAGTGACCACATGATCTAGACAGCAAAATTACAAGAAGGGCAACTCAAACTGCTTTACTTTCCATAAAAAAGAAATGTCTCTTATTTCCTTTAGGGTAGAACATTTTGTAGTAAACAGTTTTTTGTTTGTTCATTTTTAATTTCACCCTCATTTTGATAGTTTTGTGAATTCAGAGTTCCAACCTGGATTTTTCTCCTGTTTTCCTTTTTATTTAATCAAAGACTGGAGGATAAACAAATATAGCACAATAACTTCAAACCATTCTTCATATTATATACACAGACCTATCAATGTAATCCAAAAGAAATGTAATCTGGAGTTAGCAATGAAAAACATACAAGTTTTCCTTCCCTCACTTGAAAAACTTTTAAACAACACAAATTTAGAATCTCATCAGCACACACTCTCCTGTGACAAATGATTCAGACATAAATAGGATGCAAAGAAACTATATGCTATCATATGAATAAACTGTTAATGAAAAAACAGAGGCAGCCATGATTAAGATATATTATTACTGATAACTAGTTGTGCGCTAAGAGGCACTGTCAAAAGAGAAACTGCAGTGGAGAAAAGCTATACTATAGATACAAAATGAGAAAATAAACTGCAAGATCAACACGTTCATGTTTAATACTGGAAAAATTACAGCCCTCCAAAATTTCTCCCCATTTCAAGCTGTCATTTTTTCTCTCAAAACTTTGAAGATTTAATTCCACTGTTTCTGGTTTTCATTGTTGCTGATAATTCACTTTATTTTGTTAAATAAAAAAACTCCCTTAAACTCCTTTTCCCTGGCTCTTTGCAAAATTTTGTTTACTTATGGTGTTATGCAGGCCACTGAAAATGTCATATGTATAAACTTCTTTTTAATTATTGTTTGGGATGCTGTACTTTCAGGATAAAATAATTCATTTTCTTAATTTTAAGAAAATCACAATTACTATCACCTCAAATAATGACCCTCGGGCCGGCCCGGTGGCGCACTGGATAAGTGCGCCGCTTGGGAAGCACGGCGGCGCTCCCGCCCGAGGGTTCGGATCCCACATACAGACCGGTTCCCGCTCACTGGCTGAGCG
>NW_007732489.1:73391-83581 GCF_000696425.1 Galeopterus variegatus | reverse complement strand
TTCTCACTTATTGGTGGGAGCTAAAAATAAATAAATAAATTCACACATACACACACACACACACACACACACACAAAAACGGGGGGGGAGAAGAAGATGTAACAATTACAATTCCTTGAAGTTGAGATGACAAGCATACAGAAAGGACATTGTTGGGTGGGAGGGGGGAGAAGGAGGAGGGAGGAAGGATTCGGTGATGGGCCACAATAATCAACCACATTGTATATCGACAAAAAAAAAAAAAAAAAAAAAGCAGCCATTGATATTGCAAATGAATGGATGTGGCTGTGTTTCCATAAAACTTCACAAAAACTGGCAAGGTGGATTTGACCTGTGGGCCGTAGTTCGCCAACCCCTACCCTAAATCCCCTAACTTTTCTTGCATTTCCCTTCTACTTGTGTCTGTGTTGGACCCTGGTATATTTATTTGGATACACCTTCTAGCTCACTGGTTTTCTCACCTGTGTCTAATTGTTTTAATCCAACGAGATTTTAAAAAATTGAGTCTATTTTAACACTTTCTTTTCTGGAAGTTTCTCTTTTCAAAATCTGTTCATTTCCCCAAAAAATCTTCCTTAAAAATACATTTTATAAATAGCTATTCTACTTAAGTCCCGGGGAGGGTGAGGTAGTGGGTCTATATTTGTTGTTCATTGTTTCTGCTTTCACTCATTGTGGTTTGTTCTCTTATGTCATTCATCTTTGGTCATGAACTAATTTCTTGATCTTAATTGTGCTGATCCTGTTTCTGCCTATAGCCAGCCTGGGACCTTTAGTTTCTTGAAGACCTTTCTTCAACTTTCCCACCTCACCATCATCCGATGGCACATTTAACATGCTAACATGTCTCCAAGCATCTGACCTCAAGGAAGTCCCGTCATCCCAGTTGCTACTGCTTTGCTCCCAACTAATTTTGGGGTAGAAGATCCAAGATAACTCTCCTGCCGTTTTTGAGACTGGCAGTGCCTCAAAAAACTGGTCCCATGCAGGATATTTTTGTAAAACTGGAAATAAAAGTGGTAGGTCTCTAAATTTAATTCTAATCTGTTCTCAGTCAAAATCCTAATGGTGTTTAAGTTTATCCAACTTTTACAAATTAAAATGATTATAATTTTTTTTGCAGAGTGAACAGTTATGCAATTCAGAGGCTCAGTAACTAAACTGTGGTAGCATAACTAATAATTTGGAAGAAAAGGAAGCTGGCCCCTACCTACCTCATACCATATATAAAAATATCTTTAATACATCTGTAATTTTAGTGTAAAAATAATATATCTGGATTTTAAGTGCAAAAAATATATAAGAATATTTTATCATCTTGATGTGAAAATACTTCCTAAACAAGGCAAAATATCCAGACACCAAAAAGGAAAAGCCAGACATATGACTACAAAAAATTTAAAATTTTAATGGGGAAAAAAGACAATAAACCTCAAAAGACAGATTATTTTAAAAAATTTCCAGAACAAAAAGCCAACATTTAAAGAAACGAACCAAAAAAAAAAAAAGAAAAAAAAAAAAAAGAAAGAAAAGAAAAGAAAAAGAAAAGGAAAAAAAAAAAGCATAAATTGATGAAATAAATAAATAAATAACAACCAAAAATTGACCAGGCAACTCACATGGCAAACAAATATAAGATAATCAACTTCACTTATAGTATGGGAAATGCAAATTAAAGAAACAAATGATCATTTTTTAAAATTAAGATTAATTTAAAAATCTGACGGAAATAATATCTAATGCTGGTGAAAATAGGAAGTCATATTTTAAACTCATAGAAATGTGACTTGCTCTAACAATTTTTGGAACAGTTATCTGGTACTATCTATTAAAATTAAAACCACTCCTTTTGACTGTATCTTCTGACCCCGCAATCCCATTTTAGGAGCTCTACCCTTTAGAAAAAGAAGCACAATCATATAGGCTGTATGAGTATAAACAGGATAATTACTTCAGCATTGCTCATGGTGGAAAAAGGCTATAATCATCTGAATCAACAGGAGAGTACTTATAAAAATTATGATATAGTTATACTAATGAATGCTGTACAGCCTTTAAAAAAGAATGAGTTAGCGTATATCTATCTAATGACCTAGACAGGTGCTCATGATGCATTAAGAAAAATCAGTTGCTGAGTAAAATGTGTAGATGACCATATTTCATAAAAACGAATCCCTTAAATCCTCTACGTGTCCCCATTTTGATGAGCATAAAGGAGACAGAATAATATATAATAAGCTTTGATCTCTCAATAGTTTGGGTGGAGGGAGAGAAACTTTCTTTTTATCTTTAAATCATATCTAAAAGCTTTGTAATTGAAAAAAGAATATTACAAAACTCATAATTGGATATAATATTCATGTGTAAATGACTTATAACTTGATTTTTGAACTGGCAAATCAGTTTCAACTGTTGACTTCTACACAATTATATACAAACTAAGTTAACAAGTGATATATATATATAGATAGTATTTGTAACACAAAATGTTAATATCCAGAATACATAAATAATTATAAAGAAACAAAAATTCCCATTTGGTGACTACTAAAAATCACTGAATTACACATTTGAAAGGGTGAGTTTTATCTTAATAATTAAAAAATTACTATAAAGAAAAAATAAAGAATGGGCCAAGGACTGAGGAGCCAACTTAAAAAAGAAAACCAAATTGATTTTCCAGAAAAACCAGTTTGTATGCTGATAATTATAGGAGGAAACAATGATGGCAACACCAGGCGACACCAGAATTGCTAGAGCATCTCCGTGGGAAGGTGAGAAACAATCATAAGAGATTCATGTTAACTGAGAACACGGACAATTCATAGAAACAGAGGGGAGAGGACAGCATATGGACAGTGATGCTGTCAGATGTGCTACTAGAAGTTTGTGGACGGTCTCCTCAGATGGCTTCTGTTATCTCAGTAAAAAAGAAGAAATAGGTAGCACAGACAGATGTCAGGGGAGGTGGTATTGGTTGGATAACTTATATAGGGAGAGTGAACGAACCATGGAAATGTAATAAAATTTCTGGGCAGTATTAAGGCTCATTTGAGTTTATACTTACAAATTTAAAGTGAATCTGGTGATCAGGGCTTCATATTTTTCTCTAAGCACATTCAGCTTCATTGGTGCAGAGCAGGCAGTCAGATTTAATAAGGATTTGAGTTTTACTAAGCAAATACAACAAAAAATGGAGTTGAGGGAGTATACAAGGGAATGATTATAATAATGTACTTCAAACTTAAGATTAGCAAAGAAATGAGGGCATGGAGGGGAGAGGTACTGTGAAAAGGCACTAGGATTAGTGGATTGCAGATCCTGGTGAGTTCTGAGGATTGTGGAAGTCAAGGGCCTATAAGGAGTAAGCTAGAGAAAGACAGGAGGAAGTGAGAGAACAGGATGCTTGAAACTGAGACTAAGAAAGGACTTTAGTTATTGGTAATGACAAAGGGGTGAACAGCTTAGACTGATCTTGCTAATCAAAACGATGAGCAGAGAGGTCAAGGACTGACAAGTGGCAATTGGACAGTGTTAGTAAGACAGAGACTAAACTCTCCAGGAGCAAGAAGGAGTGAACCAGGGATGGTGAATGACTGTGGGTGGTATAGTCTGATGATTATGAAAAATTTAAAGCTGGGGGGTTTTAGGGAGGAGCGAGGAAGAGAATAGCCTGTGAGTGGCACTTCAAAGGTAATAAAAACCATAAAAAAGAAGCACTAAATGAGAGGCTGTAGAAAAGAGCCAGGGTTCAGTAAGAGCAATCGATCTCAGACTTTAGTGTGTGCGAGAATCGCCTGTAGGGCTCAACTATGGAGGATTTCTGACTTACAAAGTCTGAAGTCTGAGAAGTTGTGTTTCTAAAGAGTTCCCAGTTGATGATGATGCCACTGGTCCATGAACCACACTTTCAGAATAACTCAGAACAAAAAGAGGAAAGAAACAAGCAAAAAGGTTGACTGTGTAGGGAATGGTGTCGATGACTTAAGAATTCCAGAAAACACAATGAGAAGGTTTTAGGAGTTGGAGAGGGATGAGAGAAGCCAGCAAAGGGGTCCTCACAAAACCAGGTTTTATTTGAAGTTAGTTACATGCAAGAATTGAAGAGAAGCCAAGCAATCTTTCACTAAAAAAAATGTATAATATAGGAAGAATCAGTTATGAACCGATATGTTTCTCTGCTAAGCTGACTTCAACCAACTTACAAAAAGTTTGAGTATCTATAATGTGCCAGGCCCCTTACAGACTAAGTAAGTGTCAAGTTGGTTAAACTAAACACGGTAACCATAACATAGCTTTTTATAATCTTTTATAATATATCTAGATAATTATATATATACTTTTTCAGGAAAATAACATGATACACACTGTTTAGTAAACACGTACTAATTTCTTTGTTAAAAATATAGTTGAATAACTATCACTTTAATTCTGGCTGTTTCATGAAGGTAATACCACCATTTTAGCTGCTTAATCATGTTTTGAATCAAGTTTTTTCAAAAATAAAAAAGATATTTCAAAAATCTATCATACTAATTATAAAGATAAATGAGGTCAAGAAAATTTCCTTTTTCTCTTTCTCTCTATAATACACACACACTGAATTTTACTGTAGATGGTATTAGAATAGTGACCAAATCATGTTACACTTCAAGAGCTCAAAATCTTTAAAATACATGAAGCTGATACACATGATTTATATATAATCACAACTTAAAAATGACAAAACAAAAAATATTTTACAGAATATTTAAATAAAAAAGACTTACTATAGTTAAATAAAATATTTAAACATTGATTGTTATCACATATATATATTAAGAAATGTCTCATAAGTTCATATAGAAACTTACATAAATAATTAAGATTTATGGTTAGTTATTTTGTCTCAAATTCAAACAGCTTTCAAACCAGAGGTAATACTTCCTTAAACTAAATTTCCATATAGGTTTTAAGAGTATAGAACCAGCAGGGAATCTTGTGTAACCTGATATTCAGGGAAACCAGGTTGATATTTATTAGAAGTTCTAAATATTTTTGAAGACAGACAAATATTTGCTTTAAATGTTAAAACAGGAACTATGTTCTTGATACACTTTTATATAGTCTTCATTTTTAAACAAGCAAGGACTATCTCTTTTGAGTTTTCATTGCTTAGAACATGTCCTGTAATACACAGCAGACAATTATTGTAGAATGAATAACATCTGGGAATTTATTCAATTTTTAGGATTCCAAAATTATAAAATTTCCTGTAAATGATGTCATTAAAAAAATGAACATACAGCTATTTTAAAAATGTAAGTGAAAATTGTTTAATCACTTTAGAGCAGTCAAAATACAATATAAGATTGGTACCTGAAAGCAATCATTTTACCATATGCATTTTAACCTTTTATATCATTCATTTAAATTGATGGTTAATTTAAAAACTGAGTTTTAATCAAAGTTGTTTTCAAACATTGTCATAATGTCACTCTGAAGAGTCATATCAATGGTACCCGCCATCTGTAGAAAAGAGGAGAAAATTTTAATGCTATTTTAAAAATGTATGCCTTTACTACATCTGTATAAAAATGATTATGCAATATTTGTGAACAGTTAATACAAATGAAAACAATTTATTTAACATAATGAATTGAAAGAGAAAACTTTCAATGTTTACAGAGTGGGTGTTAATAAGAACATGAACTGAGAGCACACAGTTTTATTTATTTCTGTAACCAACATAATGCTAGACACACGGATTATTTTCTTAATGAACCAATATCTTCCCTATGTGAGAGAACTATAATATGTAATGTTACTGCCTTTGATTCTGCCACTTACTAACTGTGTCACCTAAGGCAAATTATTTAACCAAGTCTATTCTATGTATTGGTATTTATGAAGATCCAATCAGATTACATGTACAACACTCAGCACAATGCTTTATTAAATGCTAAATGTCTATTAGGAATAAGCTGAAGTAGAGAAAAAGCTAATTAAGAGAAACGAAACAAATGTTTACTATATTCTGAAGCCTTTTCTAAATGCCCTTGTTATACACGCTAGATATTTCTTGGCATCTGAAATGACATCAAATATCAAAGTCCAGAAAATGTTGTTGTTGTTGTTTTTAATCAATAAATAGCAATAGACCAGAGTGGTAGATAAAAGCACCAACTTGTAACCAGTTGGTTAGTTTCCTGGATGGAAATCAGCATTCTCATTGGCTGTGTGGGAAAAGATTTGGAATTACGATTTACCTACCAAAAACAAATTTAAAAGGTATGTCTGACTCTTACAAACTACAAAAATTTCTTAAAATTTGCCTTAGAGACAAAAGGATACTTCTTAAACCCTAACCCAGGCTACTATCCTAATGCCCAACTCCTAGAATGACAAATGTCTAGCCTGGATAGTTCTTCAAAGTTCTATTTTAGGCCTCCACTATAAGAATTGGATGTGGCTCCTTGTTTCCTCTTGCCACGTGATCTCCTTGTACCCTCCAGCTGCCCTGCCTCTTTCCACCATGAGTACAAGCAGCCTGAGGCCCATGCCAGATATAGCTGTCCCCAAATCATGAGCCAAATAAACCTCTCTTCTTTATAAATTAAAAAAAAAAGTTGAATACATTGTCCTAGTCTAAATATCATGTGATACTGCTATAAGTATCCAGACATACCGCAAAATTTAAAGCATATGTAATGAAACCTATCTTTGTTTAAAGGTTGTATATATAGGCTTATTTTAGATTCTCCTCCATTTTGACTAAAATCTGTGTATGTGGAATAATTATTGATAAAGAACTGGTTATTCTCTATACCAATTAAACTTAGTTAACCATAATTAAATACTAACTAATGCTCTCTGCAGCTGACACCATAAGCAGGATATTCCTTAATACACACTTCAATCATTCAAATTTAAGTTCAAAAACTTGTTCAAGGGAACTGGCATCAGATGAACTTTTGAGAGCTCTGCTAAGTGTCAAGATATTATAGCTTTTTAGAGTACAGACCTATCAACTAGCACCAAGATAAGAGGTTGGGTTGTTAAGAACGATAGCAGGTAGATCCAAGGTCAGGTTGTTAGTTATGGAGCTGCTAGACGTGACATTATTAGTCACATTTCAGCAGTTTCCAAGTCTAGTCAAATTCCAGACAAGTGGAATTATATCAGGTTACCTAGCTGGGTTGTTAGGTGGCACTTAGTTGTTGTGAAATCACTTGGGGGTGATTGGAGTCAGACAGACCCTTGTGAATGCCAACAGGAAAAATTCCTCAGTTACTAGAAAAGACTTTTGGTCAAGTACTAATGAAATTTTAATAAAAAGTTCCTAAACACCATTAAAAAAAAAAGACAGTATCAACAAGTTGCTGTTTGAATTTAAATTAATTAAAAATTAATAAAGTTTAAAATTCTATTCCTTAGTTGCATTAGCCACATTGCAAGTGCTCAATAGCCACATGTGCTAGTTGCTACTGTATTTGACTGGGTAAATAAAGAATATTTCTATTACTGTAGAAAGTTCTATAAGACCACACTGTTCTAAAGTAAACTCCACCATATTTTACTACACTGTTAAATGCAATTTGTTTCTACTTTAGTTTTATAAAATATGAAGCTGTCAAAACTTTGTATTCATTTTTTCCAAAGAAATTCGTTTGTACAATAACCAAGATCACAGCCAAAGCCAGTATGTCCTATGAATTCACATGTCTTTTCCAGGATTACAAAAATATCCAGCACCCAACAGGGCAAAATTCACAGCATTTGGCATTAATGATTGCCAAGTGTGCAAAGAAGCAGAAAAACACTATGCATAAAGCAAAGACTAATCAATCAACTGAAACTGACTTGGAACTGACAGAGATATTAGAATTAGCACAGAATCCCATTAAAACAGTTGTAACTATATTCCACTTTTTCAAAAATTTGAGAGATTAAAAAAATATATAAAAAAGACCCAAATCAAACTTCTAGAGATAACTACAATGTCTGAGATGATAAACACACTGGATGGAATTAACAGAAGATTAGACACTGAAGACAAGATTGGTGAATTTATCCAAAATTGAACACGAAGTAAAAAAAGAATTTAAAAAATTAAAAGAGCATAAGTGAACCATGAGACAACTTTAAGTGGCCTAACACACGAGTAATTGGAGTCATCAAAAGTGGGTGAGGGAGACATTTGAAGAAATAATGGCCAAAATTTTTCCAAGCTTGATGAAAACAACAAACACAAATCTCCAATAAACTCAACCAATCACAAGAAAAATGAAGAAAACAATTTCTGAAGCCCAGTGATAAAAATCCTCAGAGGAAAGACATGTTATATGCAGAGGAACAAAGGCAAAAATATCAGATTTCTNAAGTTGAAAACATATCCACACAAAAACCTACACACAAATGTTTATAGCAGCTTTATTCATATTGCCATAAGTTGGAGGCAACAAAGATATCCTTCAATAGGTGAGTGGAGAACTAAACTGTGATCTCTCTGTACAATGGAATATTGTTCAGGCTAAAAGGAAATGAGCTATCACAATAGCCAAGATATGGAATCAACCTAAGTGTCCATCAGTGGCTGAATGGGTAGAGGAAATGTGGTATATTCACACAATGGAATACTGTTCAGTCTTAAAAAGGAAAGAAGGAAATCCTGTTGTTTGCAACAACATGGACAAACCTGGAGGACATTATGTTAAGTGAAATAAACTAGGCACAGAAAGACAAAGTATCACATGATCTCATTTATATGTGGAATCTAAAAAAGCTTAACCCATAGAAGCAAAGAATTGAATGGTGATTACAAGGGGTTTGGGGGGGGATGTGGGGAAGGGAGAAGGATTATTCAAAGGATACAAAATTTCAGTTAGACAGGAGAAATAAGTTCAAGAGATCTAATGTACAACATGGTGACAACAGTTAATAACAAGGTATTATATACTCAAAAATACTAAGGGAATAGATTTTAAGTGGTACAACAACAACAACAAAAAATGATAAGTATTTGAGGTAATGCATATGATAATTAGCTTGATATAGCCATTTCACAATGTACACATATTTCAAAATATCATGTTGTACACCACGAACATATACAATTTTTATTTGACAGTTAAAACAATTAATTAGAAAAAAAGGGGGCCGGCCCGTGGCTTACTCGGGAGAGTGCGGTGCTGATAACACCAAGGCCGCGGGTTCGGATCCCATATAGGGATGGCTGGTTGCTCACTTTGGTGAGCATGGTGCTGACAACACCAATCCAAGGGTTAAGATCCCCTTACCAGTCATCTTAAAAAAAAAAAAAAAAAAAAAAAAAAGAAGAAGAAAAGAAATGAGCCATCAGGCCACAAAAAGACACAGAGGAACTTTAAATGCATATTGCTAAGAGAAAGAAGACAATCTGAAAAGGCTACATACTGTATGATTCAAACTATATTGACATTTTGAAAAAAGAAAAATTATGGAGACTGTAAAAAGACTTGTGGTTGCCAGGGTTTTGGGAAGGAGGGCTGAATAGGCTGAGTACAGAGGACTTTTAGGGCAGGGAAACTATTCTGTACAGAANAAATCCTCAGAGGAAAGACATGTTATATGCAGAGGAACAAAGGCAAAAATATCAGATTTCTTATTGAAAACAATGCAAGCAAAGACGCAGTGAAGGAATTTTCTTTAAAGTACTGAAAGAAAAATATTAACAATCTAGAATTCCATATCCAGCAAAATGTCTTTCAAAAAATGAAGGCAAGTTGAAAACATATCCACACAAAAACCTACACACAAATGTTTATAGCAGCTTTATTCATAATTGCCATAAGTTGGAGGCAACAAAGATATCCTTCAATAGGTGAGTGGAGAACTAAACTGTGATCCCTCTGTACAATGGAATATTGTTCAGGCTAAAAGGAAATGAGCTATCACAATAGCCAAGATATGGAATCAACTTAAGTGTCCATCAATGGCTGAATGGGTAGAGGAAATGTGGTATATTCACACAATGGAATACTGTTCAGTCTTAAAAAGGAAAGAAGGAAATCCTGTTGTTTGCAACAACATGGACAAACCTGGAGGACATCATGTTAAGTGAAATAAACTAGGCACAGAAAGACAAAGTATCACATGATCTCATTTATATGTGGAATCTAAAAAAGCTTAACCCATAGAAGCAAAGAATTGAATGGTGATTACAAGGGGTT
>NW_007732489.1:68281-72914 GCF_000696425.1 Galeopterus variegatus | reverse complement strand
GGGGGGGGATGTGGGGAAGGGAGAAGGATTATTCAAAGGATACAAAATTTCAGTTAGACAGGAGAAATAAGTTCAAGAGATCTAATGTACAACATGATGACAACAGTTAATAACAATGTATTATATACTCAAAAATACTAAGGGAATAGATTTTAAGTGGTACAACAACAACAACAAAAAACGATAAGTATTTGAGGTAATGCATATGATAATTAGCTTGATGTAGCCATTTCACAATGTACACATATTTCAAAATATCATGTTGTACACCACGAACATATACAACTTTTATTTGACAGTTAAAACAATTAATTAGAAGAAAAGAAATGAGCCATCAGGCCACAAAAAGACACAGAGGAACTTTAAATGCACATTGCTAAGAGAAAGAAGACAATCTGAAAAGGCTACATACTGTATGATTCAAACTATATTGACATTTTGAAAAAAGCAAAATTATGGAGACTGTAAAAAGACTTGTGGTTGCCAGGGTTTTGGGAGGGAGGGCTGAATAGGCTGAGTACAGAGGACTTTTAGGGCAGGGAAACTATTCTGTACAGAACTACAATAGTTGGTATGTGTCATCTTACATTTTTCAACAACCATAGAAAGTACAACACAAAGAGTGAACTCTAATGTAAACTATGGGCTTTCCTTGATAAACTAAGGTTGGCAATGATGTGTTGATGGTGATGGTGATGGTGATGGTGATGGTGGGGGAGGGTGTGCGTGTCGAGGGAGAGGGGGATGTGGGACCTCTATACTTGTGTACTTGCAGCTCAGTTTTATCATGAACCTAAAATAGCTCTAAAAAATACAAAGTCTATTCATGAAAAAAAATTAAAATGCCAAATATAGGCATTTTCAGACACACAAAAGCTGAAGTAATTCATCGTTAGCAATCCCACACTACAGGAAATGTTAAAAGGAAGTCCTTTAGGGAAAAGGAAAACTATACCATTTGGAAATCTGGACCTAAACAGGAATGAAGAGCATTGGAAATGGTAACTATACAGGTAAATATAAGATGTTTTTTCTTATTATTTAAAATAATTTTTAAAAAATTAAAAATAAAATAAAATAAAATATTTAAAGGGATAGTTTGAGAGTTTAAATAATAGCATAAAGGCTGAGAGGGGAGAAATGGAAGTTTATTATCCTAAAGCTTTTATACTAACCATGAAGTGGTATGACACATTGAAAGTAGACTGTGATAAGTAAAAGGTGTACACCATAACTCTAAAGCAACCACAAACATAACAAAAAGTTACAGATAATACACCAAAGGAGATAAAATGGAACTGTAAAAAAAAAAAACTTGATTAATGAAAAAGAAGGCAGAAAAAAAGGAAAAAAGAGCAAGAACAGACAAGACAAACAGAAAACAAATGGCAAAATGATGGACTCAAACTTAACCATGTCCATGATCATAATGAATGTAATTGGTCTAAACACCCAGATTAAAAGGCAGAATTTTTTTTTTTTTAAATTAAAAAAAAGCACAAGGGGCCGGCCTGTGGCTCACTTGGGAGAGCGTGGTGCTGACACCACCAAGTCAAGGGTTAAGATCCCCTTACTGATCATCTTTAAAAAAAAAAAAAGCACAAGACTACACCATATGTTGCCTATGAGGAACTCACTTTAAATACAAAAACACAGAGAAGTTAAAAGTAAAAGGATGGAAGGAATTTGACCACGCCAACACTAGCCATAAAAAGTTGAAGTGGCTATATTAAATTTCAGAGTAAATAATATTACTACAAATAAAGATCATCTTATAATGAAAAAGGGGACATGACAGAGGACATTGAGGATATAACAATCCTAAATGTTTAAGTACCTATTAACAGCTTTCAAATACATGAAATAAAATCAACAGAATTATAAAAAGACAAATCTACAATTATACGATCATGGATGTCAATGCCCCCTCTCAATAACTGATAGAACAAGCAGGCAGAAAATCAGCAAGGAAACAGTGGACTTGAACAACACTATCGACCAACTTGGCTTGATTAACTCTATCCAACAGCAGCAGAATATGCATTCTTCTCATGTGTACACAAAATAGACCAAGGTAGACCATAAACTAGGCCATAGATAAGTCTCAATAAATTTTAAAGAGTTCAAGTTAGACATTGTATGTTCTCTGACCACAAAGGCATTAGAAATTACTAACAGAAATCACTTGTCAGAAAAGTCCAAATATTTGGAAACTAAATTAAGCACCTCTAAAATAACGCATGGATAAAAGAAGATAGCAACTCTAGTTTTTAAAATATCATTTTCTGTATATTAGGTCTCTTACAGGAAAGTCAATTTCTTAATCTAGCAGTCAATTAAAGGAACACTGACCTGGAGCAGATGGCATATCTTTTGGCCACAATTCATAGGCAGTTTATGGATTTTTCAAGAATAATAATAGTAAGTGATAAGTCACTTCACCTATGCGCCAAGCATTTTCTTATGTGCTTAATACATGTTTCATCGTCACAATAGGAATTATTATTCCCACTTTACAGGTAAAAAAAAATTTAGTCACAGAGAGGTTAAATAAATTGCCAAAGCCCCAAAGTCTAGTAAATGGCAGAACCAGGATTTGAACCCAGGCAGTCTGGTATCTCCAGGATTGATACTCTAGTATTGCATTATTTTTGCCTCTTTTGACTATCTAATTTTTATTTCAAGCTCTAATTTTAGAACATGGTCCTCACTAAAGAGGTCCTCTACCATCACTGAAAAACACCCTGAATGCATCTTTGAACATAAAAAAGAGTGCTCTGTTAAATCTTCTCTTTGTTAGCTAGATGAGGTAAACTAAAATTCACTTACTGCTTCTCTCCGCCTCCGCTCTTGCTCTTTCTCCCTTGCTAAATTGCGGTTTTTCAGAAGCCAAGGTTTGCTTTTATCTTGAGCTTCCAATGACTGCTGATGTTCTTTCTGCTCTTCTCCATGGCACTTATTTTGTATTTTACTTGAAAAAGATTCTAGAGTCAATCCATTTCCAAGGTCCCTTAAAGAACAATATAGCTCAAAGTAAGTTTCGAATTCCTTAAAAGTTTTTATTACAAAGATATGTTATTAAATAAAAAATATGAAGCAAAGTACTAGATATCCATTTATGATAATATTATGACATTATTTTTAAGCTTTATTTTTAATGGGTCAAATTTTACACAGTGTAATTTATGTTTTTTTTTTTTTTGTCTTTTTGTCTTTTTTTTGTCTTTTTCCGTGTCCGGCAACGGATCGCAACCCTCAGTGTTGCCAGTTTCGAATTCCTTAAAAGTTTTTATTACAAAGATATGTTATTAAATAACAAATATGAAGCAAAGTACTAGATATCCATTTATGATAATATTATGACATTATTTTTAAGCTTTATTTTTAATGGGTCAAATTTTACACAGTGTAATTTATGTTAACAAAGAAAAGGTTTTGAAAAACTGACCAAGGTGCAGTAGTATCTTCTTACATATAGAACGGAAAGACTATAAGACATTTCTAGAAAATAACGTCTTCTTAATTTAGTAATATTAGAATCTTTACTAGCTTAATCACTTGATAACTCCTATCTTCTTTAGATACTACTACTTAGAAAAAATATCAGTAAAACTGTACTTTTTGCAGTTACAATTTACTTTGTGTTCTACTAAATTGCTGAATCATAGTCACTAGACAAATAAGAAAATTAATGTATTTAAAATGCATTTCTATGCCTCCCAAGGCTTCCTTTAATTCAGTAAATTACAGACCTCTGATTTTCTTGAGATACTTTTGGTTCCTTAGTATTCTGTACCAGATGTTTCTGTATTAGTTCCTGTGTTCGGGCTTTTACTTCCTTTTCTATTGCTGCTTTTCTAAATTGGTTGAAGAGCTCATCTGATGATTTCAGTACACCTGCTGTTTTCACTGGTTTGCCTAAACTTCTCCAAGAGTCTGCATTCTTTATCTTTATATCCTAAAACAAATACTTGATTCAGTCTAGGTTTACAGATGTCAACCAAATTTTAGAGGTAAGACAATAGTTTTTGATACAGTAATAGATCCAATTAAGATTGCAAAGGCCTTCATGTACTTTTAGTAAATTTAAGTTACAGGTTACAAAAGTCAGAAAAAATATGAAAATACTGTAACAGAACATCTAAATTCAATTATTTATCTAAAACCAAATTAAAATACCATGCTCAACAATTATTTTAATTTAACCTAAGTCATAATTTGCAAGGAGTATAAAAATAAATCACTCACTGCATTCAAGATAATTACAATTATATAAGGAAAATAAAGCAAATACACAAATGATTAAGAAGAGCAAAGTAGATTATGCCATAAGAATGGCATAGGATTTGTTGAGAACTCTCTGGCATAGTCATGTCTTTCCTTTTTATGGTATAAAGAAAAAAATTAACTGATGTGACCTCTGTTCTTAAACAAGACGCCATGGTCAAGATCTGTGCTGTCCAAAAGAAATATATATATATAATTTACAATTTTCTAGTAGCCACATAAGAAAAAAATTTTTTAAAAGTAATTTTAAGGGGCCGGCCCGGTGGCGCACAGCTACGGTGCGCCGCTTGGGAAGCGCGGCGGCGCTCCCGCCGAGGGGTCGGATCCCCCATACAGACCGGTTCCC
>NW_007732489.1:64672-67150 GCF_000696425.1 Galeopterus variegatus | reverse complement strand
TCTTTTGGTATAGTCATATAAAATATTAGGGGAAAACGTGTCTAGGGTCTCGTAAAAGGCAAGAGATAATTTATGACTAGATGTATCCATAGGTCTTTAATTTCTGTCCCAAAGTAATAAAAGGAGTCAGAACATCCCTCCCCATACCTCACCACACAAAGACCTTCAGCAATGGTCACACAATTGGGCTTTTGAAGTCTTTGTTATAACTTGTCATAAAGCCTGTTTTTGTCCCTATCAATGGAATGGGCTAAATACCAGTTCCAGGGCTCATGTGACTACTCAATCAGCTAAAGAATTTCCCCTTCTGACAGGTGTGAAACAGGACAGGTGATACCTGGTAAGATTGGTATTTCATTGCAATGACATTTTGGCAGACCCTAAAATGGGAGAGAAACTTCGCATGTGGGTTAATTTTTCAGTTATTACGAAGAATGAGACTTTTGACAAGTAGAGATGAGGATGAAACCCATTCCTCGTGGAAGAAAGAATATAATCAGATGTACTATGTTATCAAAGATAACTATTATCAAAGACACTAGGTGTATCTGGGGAGAAACGAGTAGTTCAGTTTCAGTGAATTATAAAGCAAATCAGTTAAGCCTGAGAAGCTAGATTGGGGTCACAACATAGAGGTGCTTAATCTTCATTCTAGAGACAGGAGTCGGAACCACTAAAGCTTTCTTAAGAGTAATGTGACCACAGCAGTAAATCCAGAGGACTAATATAAGAATGTTAAAACTGGGATGGATGAGAACAAGCAGAGTCTCAGGTTAGTCAGCCCACGACCAGTCATGAATGTTAGAAGAGCTCAAATCAAGGCAGTAAGACCTGGTTTCTGTTGGTGGGAAGGGGAAAGGAGATATCTTTAGAAGTAAAACCCAAAGAGGTTAGCAACTCCTTCGCTCTAGGGGGCCTGAGAAATTATCAAAAATGATAAAACTTGTAAGAGGTTAGGTCCAGAAGTGTATATCTGAGTCATCTGCAGAGAGACCATAACTGAAATACTACAATGGATGTTCATTCAGAAAGAGGTAATAGAAAACCACGGTTAGACACCACACGAAGACTTTGGGAGGGACGCAGTTATTTCAGAGGTTACTCGGCCCTCTTACAGGCATGGGGAGGCAGGTAGATGTTAGGCAAAATTAAGACATTGGCTCTCAACTGGAGGTGATTTCCCCCCTCAAAGGGAGACATTTGGCAGTGTCAGTAGACATTTTTGGTTGACATTTGGGGGATTGAGGGAAAGGTTAGTACTGGCATCTAACCCGTAGAGGTTAGGGTTCCTGTTCAGAAAGATTTACCCAGCCTAAAATGCCACTAGTGCTGTAGTCAAGAAAACCTAGCTGAAAAGTAAACAGGTACTGGGAAAATAATACAAAAAAGAATAATTAATAGGGCTACTGAGATGATAGGAGAGTGCCACAATAAATATGCTGAATGAAAAAAAATTAAGAACAGAGACGGGAGGGTTAATCTTGGCAAGAAGGGACAACTTTTCCTGAGGCAGAAGTAAATAAGGAAAGAATGGCAAAGCTAGGGATTCTGAGTAGAAAGAAGAGAGGTTGAGAGTTTGTTGACATCATTTGTTTTAATGATAGCTCTTATTTTGGCAAGATGCTTAAGCCACCTGGGCCACAGTTTATTCATAAAGACTAATTCCCCAAAATTTCTTCCAGCACTAAAATTCTGTAGCCTCTCTTTTCAATAAGTAGTAACACTGCTGATAGTGAGGGAGCATGGGTGGGAAACGATGTCAAGAATGGAAACAGTTGGCTTGACCATTTGTTGTGAAGAGAACAAGCTTCATAATCTCATTTCTTAAACTTTCATTCCAGCATCTGAGTTCCTACTATGTGCTAGGCCTTGGGAAGAAAAAAAGAGTAGTTTGATGTCACTTTCACCTGTAGCACAAACTTCAATGGTATGGAATATACTTGATGTTTTGATACTTATTTTTGCTATAATCTCTTTGCCCTTTTGGAAATTTTCTTGCTGTTTTCAAACTTTATTTTGGGCCAATCAAAATCACAAAGTTTGTTAAATTAGAAACATAAAGATCCTAGTACATGGTAAGCCAAATGTTTAAGAAACACTGTGGCACTATTCTTTCCATCCTAAAGGAGATAGAGGACACTTCCATTGTTAAGTAAAACAAAAAATAAAAAATAAAAGATTAATGTTGGTTGTCAGAAAAGGCACTTTTTAAATGGTTCTTTTCCATATTTATCAATAACAAAACACCCACATTAAACATAGTCAGTCTTTAATGATAACACTTGATAGCAGAGCAATACGTAAGAAAATCAGAAACTAAGACAGTACAAGGGAGCAAGCAGAATGCTCCTTGTGGTGAAATATTAGATTTCCCAAGTGTGCCCAAACAATAATCTCAAACACTAAACTTTGTCTTCTGAAGTACTTACAAGGACAAAAGAAAGGGAAGAAAAAGAGAGAAGGAAGGAAGGAAGGAAG
>NW_007732489.1:53660-64079 GCF_000696425.1 Galeopterus variegatus | reverse complement strand
ATGTATCCCCCAAATCTAGAATATTTATTGAAAGAATGGTATCAGTGTGTGGTTTGAGGATTAAGTATACATAAGACTCCATCAGGAAATCCCCACAACAGATTCTAAAAGATAGTTTTGTTACATGCTTTAAAATTGGGATAGCTGTCAAATACCAACATTACAGAATGTATAATTAAACACAAGCAGGAGTACTGATGGTAGTGGGTAGGGGAGGGCTGTTGCTAACACGTATTTTTTTTTTTTTAAATTACATAGGCAAAAATTAGACTTAGAGATCCAAAATCTCATTCAAGTTAGGGCTTAAAATAACTCTTGTCCCACTTCCATACTCAATTTTAATCCCTTCAAGATTTGTGAGAAAAATAACATTACTTCTACCTTTTGCACAGGAACGTGACGTTGAGATTCTAACACCACTGTGTCATTGTCATCAGACGGATGCATCACAGTTAGGCCATTCGAGAGTTGTTCAGAATCACCTAGATGCACACATTTTTAGAATAGTATAATCGAAAAATTTCATCTTACTTATTTGGAATTTGATTTTTTTTTCTTCCGGGCCAGACACTATGAAAACAAAATGACTCATTTTTTGATGCATCTTAACTTTGGAGTATTCTTAGCTGGGGACTTGTTATACTGTAAACATTTCTCCCTTGAAAGATGCCTCCTTTTTTTCTTTTTGCTGTTGTTGGTTTTGCTCTGGCCAGCATGAAGGAGAGCTGACATTGTGGCTCACCCCCAAAACCTATTCTATCTGTCCCCGTGCTACGGCAGCTCACCAGTGGGTAAAATGACCTCAGGCCAAGCTAATCATGGTAATTCTATCTCCCCACCTACTGGTAAGTGGTAACTCGTTTAGGAAGACCAGAACGATGTGGGGTTTCTGGGGAAAGATGCTGCCTGACTGGCCAGTTTGAGAACAAACAAAACACAGAGAATGTTAGAACTAAGACACGAGACACCCATAACAGCTAGTGAGGAAATAGGGATAAGAAATGCAATAGGTTTGACTTTCTGAGGTAAAAAGAACTATGCAATCTCATTAATTCTTAAGCTTTCATACAAATATTTCATTTATTATTATAGGTGAAGGTAACCACAGAAATAGAGTTTGAGCCCTGATCAAGACATGTCTAGAAGTTTGGCCTATCTTTGGACTAGTGGTTATGTATGCCAACAGCATTACTTACTGTTTAACTCAGTTTGAGCTGAGTTTTCCATCATTTCCAACTAAGAGTATCCTGATGTAAGAAACTTAATTGATCATTTCTGTTTCATTGCTCTCTAGTCTTGTCTATAGGTCCTCACTAGTGGCACAAGTTTTGAGGGAACAAATAAAAACTGAGTTGCTGTCTTTGTTAACTGACTCAAGCTCACAAAATCCTGGCCACTTACATATCATAGGAATTTACATTTAAGCTTCTACTACCCATCAATCCCTTGACTGATTCTCTTACTAAATAACACTAGTTGAAGTTGATGCTAGAAGAAGAGAATGAGGAACATCAGGGGATAGGAGTGAGCATGGGAAGGTGAGATGAAACACTGTTGAAGGGTGCAGGAATGAATGAAGGTATGTCCCTACACAGCCCAACGTACATATGTTTTCTCAGTTCAACAAGGAATGGAAAAATAGTGAGAAAACCTCTAAGCACAGAACTATATCCTTTCTCTGCTCAGGGTCAGATATTATTTAAGAAGTAGAAAGAATATATATGGCAAGTGAAGTAAATTCTAAAATGACTCTCAGTTTTCTGATTCTAAGTAAGTGGTGATAGTACCATTATCAAGAATTAAAGAGGGAAGATTAAAATCTGGGCATTAAAAGGGGGGAATTCAGTTTTTACTGAATGCTGTTTGAAATGCCTATATGATGTTTAAGTCAAGATGTTCAGTAGGGCTGTAGAAACATGCCTGGGGCCTGGATACGTTGAGTTGTAAAAATAAGACTAGAAGTCACGAACATCAAAGAGATCAAACAGCAAGAATGTGTAGAGCCTGGCTCTCCGACCTTTTACATGTCATGACATGTAGGAAATGATCACTAGCTCAGTAAGCGTGTGCGTTGGAACATGATTGGGAAGCTCTGACAGATGTAACTCAGAGTATTATCAACATCTAAAAGTAGGCAGATAGAGAGATAAATGTAAGGAACACTCAGAGGGGAACGGGTTGGTCAAGAGAATAGTGTCATAGAAGCCTAGGAAGTGTGTCAAGGATCCAGCTCTGAAAAACTTTGAGTGAATGACCCTCTGACACTGCAAAACACTACACAAGTTATCTTTCCTCAGAAACCTGTTCTTTATCTGTATTCGAGGTCTGTCAGCCTGGACCTGTCAGCCAGTATCCTCTGAACCACCAAAGCTTACATACCTTTATTAACCTAGCATATGTTCATAATTTGCAGACCTGCTTATTCTAACCTTGTAATTTCTTTCAATTTTCTCCTTTTCTTTCTTTCCATCACTTTACTTCATTTTTTTTCCAACTACCGCAACAGCCCCATTGGTCTCCTTCTCCGGTCTCTATGCCCCATTCTCTCAACTGACCTACATAACATTGGCAGATCAATTACCTTGAAGTTCACCCTTTGCTCAGAAAACCTTCATTGGCTTCCCACTAACTATATACCATTAACATTAAGTCCAAAATATCTAGATTTCAAGGTTCTTTTTTCTTTTTTTGGTGGGTGCCCAGTACAGGACTGAACTGGACCTTGGCGTTATCAGCACCATGCTCTAACCAACTGAACTAACTGGCCATATGCTTTGGGTTTTGATTGTTTTTCTCCAAGGTTCTTTATGATCTGAACCTGATCTGCCTTTCCAAATTTATTTCTCCACATTCCTGTTTAACTAACCAAAGCTTTAATCACATTGAATTCTTAGTTGCCTAAATACCTTCACATTTATGTTCTTTCCTCCATCTGGAATGCCCTTCAATCCTAGATATATGAGGGTACTTCAAAAAGTCCACGGAAAAATAGGATTAAAAGATAATATAAATCTTTCCATGAACTTCCCGAAAACCCCTCATACATCTGTAACCCTTATTTTTTCTCCAGCGTCCAGCTTCGATAATACTTCTGTAAAATATTCATCTGCCAAAGAGATAATAAGGTAATTCTGCCTTCCTCAACTCCTTAAATTTTACTTTTGCTTCTTTTAGGGCATATTATTTTTACTTTAATACCAGTTGTTTATTTCTCCTATGAGATGGCAAATTCCTTGATTTACCTTTTTCATTTGCCACGTATTAATTCATGTTGATAATGACAGCATAAGTATCTGTTATGGAAAAAACTCAGACAATTCAGTGGAGATTTTTATAAGATGGGAAAAGGGTAAGTTATAACAATAAGGTTAGTAATCATTTGTGACTTAAAATTTCAAGTTATAAGGAAAAAAATTAGACTTCTATTTCATGTGGGGGAATTTTGAAGAAAACTATTAACATTTGAAAATTCAATTTCTTGGGCCGGCCCGTGGCTCACTCGGTAGAGTGTGGTGCTGATAACACCAAGGCCCCGGGTTCGGATCCCACATAGGGATGGCCGGTTCGCTCACTGGCTGAGCGTGGTGCTGACAACACCAAGTCAAGGGTTAAGATCCCCTTACCGGTCATCTTTTAAAAAAAAAAAAAAAAAAAGAAAATTCAATTTCTTAAATCTTTTATGTACTCTGTCAATTTGTCAAACTATTTTTCTAATAAGAAAACTTCAGAATAAAAATAAATTACTTTCATAACTTAAATTTAAGGTAATATTTAAGCAAAAATGTATTTCCACTGAGATTAAACTCCAGAATAGCACATTTTTATGTATATTTTATAGTTTATGTACATTTGCAGTTCCCTTGGGCATAGCGCCACCTACAGTTGGCAAATGCAAACTACTCTGGTTCTGAAAAACTTAATTGCAGAATAGCCACTCCAGCATCATCCAAACCTTCCCTTTACTCACTGGCATATATAAACTGAATCTGAAGTAGTACAGTAAACTGATCTCCTTACTGAAGACTTAGGCATTAAAAGCCTGATTTTTCACAAAATAGGAATAAAAGAAAATCTTGACTGCATTCTTACCATTGTCTTTCATGGTCTTTATTCTTTTTCAAGGGCAAGGCTATCCCTACTATTCTTCTACAAACACACTCTAGTGAAAACAGTAAGTTTTTCCTACTCTGGTTCTTTCTAATCAGGCTTCAAACATGTTTGAATCTGATTCAAAAACTCAAAAACAAAACAACTCTCTCTCTTCTAAAAAAAAACCTATCTTCCTGTTAAAGCCACGGCTGTCTTTTTTTTTTTCTTTTGACCAGTAAGTGGATCGCAACCCTTGGCACGGTGTTGTCCGCACCACGCTCAGCCAGTGAGCGCATCGGCCATCCCTGTATAGCATCTGAACCCGCGGCTTCAGCACTACCAGCGCCGCACTCTCCCGAGTGAGCCACAGGCCCAGCCCAAAGCCATGGCTATCTTACATACCCTTCACAAACAAACTTCTTGAAAGACTAGTTTACATTCACTGTACCCAGATTCCATTACTTCGCAATTTACAACAATCTGGCTTCTGCCCCAATGACAATGGCTACTAAAAGCTTTTTGCAAAAGCAAAAATTCTCGCATTGCCAGTTTTAACCCTATGTCTTCATTCCTCATCCTACTTTAATGCTCTGTAGTACGTGATACTCTTGATGATGATTTCCTTTTATCCTAGGCTCCTTTCATACCATTTTTACTTCTTCTCCTACCTTTGATCCCCCTTTTTTAACTTATTAATTTGTTCTACTTTTACTGAGGAAGTTTTGCTTCCTAGAATTTTGTCCTTAACCTTTTCTCTTCCTGCTCTGCACATTTTCCTGGGTATTTTTATTTATTCTCATGGCTTTAAGTAGCTTCTATATACTGGTAATTTCTAAAATATAATTCCGATTATACCCAGTTAAATCCAGAAACCTATTTCTTGCATTAGATTTCCAATTACATATTCCGTAGTGCCTCAAACATGGACAAAATTAGCTCTGCCTCCTATTTTTCAATCCATCTAATATTCTCCTAGGTCATTCATTTTAACAAAGCCTATCAATTGTGCCACAAAATTATCTTTCTAATATATACACATCCTTTCTATACTCACTGCATTAGTTTTGGTTGTAATAATTTTTTTCATAGACAACAGCACTCAGCTTCCTTACTTGGTCCTAACTATACTAGAACATCCTCATCTTAATCCATCCTCTAAATATTAAGCAGCAATTTCTTCCTAATATAAAATCTGATTTTGATATGCTCCTGTTTGGAGCTCCTTGTTGTATACAAAATAAAAGACCCAAATGTAGCTTTGGAATTTAAGGTAATTCATGACGTAGAACTACCATATCTTCAGTTATTCTCCAAGTATCTTGAAAATCTATTTCCAGAAAAGGACAGATATAACCATTTCATTCTCTGAAGGTTCATTTATTTTTCTTCCTGGGATGCCCTCCAGTGTTGCCTTAGATATTTTCTCTCTTGATCTTCATTCCTTTCCCCAAAATGAAGAGATACAATTTGAGTTAAAGACAAAATGGAATACTCAAACACAGACCAGTAGGGAGCTTTTATATTGGAAGCAACAAAGGAAGATCAAAACTTCTCCCTGTTCCTCCTAATCTGTGTTGCAGTAAAACAACCCAGAAACTTCTACTTGGGAGATACCTCTACCCTTGGAAGGCCAAGTGGAAAGCAGGGAACAGCCTAGAGGAAAGGAGAGGCGGACAAGGAATATTCACACCTGCCTGCAATCTAGGCCTGAATACATTAGTGTCTCAAGGTTCAGGCACTCTCTAGGCTGGGCTCATTGGTATCAGAGAAGTATCCTTTGTGCCACACATGCACCCTCCCCAAGTGCCTCCCAGGAACCAAGCAGAGACAGGCAATACCTTCCTTTCCTCTTTTTTATTTGCCTATTTTAACATTTGCTTGTACATACTTGTGGGGTACAGTGTGTTGTTTCCATACATGCATACACTGCACAATGACTCTCTTATGGTAGGTAGCATAGTTTTGTACCCGTTAGTCCAATACCTTCACTTCTCATAAGATGAACAAACAAGATATTTATAAAGTCAAATGAATATAACAATATAAAAATTTAGCCAGTTTTGGGAGATATTTTTGGTAAACAGAAACCATCACTAGACAAGTATTCCTAGCCCAAGTTTCTTTAATTGTAAACTACTTTTGACATATATAATTTTATTTCTTTACCTATAGAATCTCAAAATATCTTTTCCTTATTCCCTTCTACCTTTCTAACCTGCATAGGTGTCATGGAAGATAGAGCAGCATTTTTCAAGTCTATTCAGAACTTGACCATATGTGCTCTGGCAGTGACACTTTTTTTTTTTTTTTTAATATAGCCCACATGCCAATGTACATAATTTATATGAAAGTAATCTAGATGTAAACTGTATATGTAACTTTCATTCTTTCAAACGTTATGAGAGCTTGAGGGTATAAAGAAAATAATTTCTAACAATGTGCTGCAGTGGTTATTTCTAACCTGGAATTTACTAGTTATTATTTTCAGTATTTCCCAGACATGTAACATTTAAGATGACCATAGCATTTTCATATACAGGTTTAGAAGTCAGTTTCTCAATCACAGTTGTTTACTTGTTAATTTCTTACCTGAGGGAGGCAGAATTTGTAAAGGCGAGATGTTTTTCACAGTCTGTAAATGTTCTGATTCTTGATAGTTAAATGCTAACTGGTGGTGATTTGGTGGTATTCCATATAACTGTGTAGTCTGATGAACAAGGGTGGTTTTAGCAGATGTATCTTGCACAGAGGATTGTAGCTGCTGAGACAAAGATAAAGTCATCTTTCAGACTTTTAACCACACAACAAGTATAACTAAGATAACGGAAACACAAAAGAATATAATTTAATTTTACCTTTTGAATTTGTTTACGTCACACAAACCTATAAGGTATAATTATCCTTACCTTACACATAAGGAAACTAAGGTTTAGAAAAGCTGGCCATCACATAGCTTTTAAAAGGTACAGTTAGTAGAGGCCTATGATCTTAGTTACTAGTACACACAGATTTACATGTATGTTATTGAACAGTGCTACTCATTTGTAAAAGATTTCCTGTGGTCCACCACAAATAAAAACTGGGCTTTTATACCAAATCTAGAGACCAATCCACTCTCTTTACCTCTTTTTCCTTACTAAATTGCAAACATAAAGGGATACATTTAAAATTACATAATGATTGACCCACAAGACTATCAAATTCTGATTCAGTATTTAGCTATTAAGTAAAAGCTGTAATGTAATAACAGCTAACATTTATTGAATGCTTACTATGTGTGAGGTACCAGGCTAACTCCTTAATATAGTTCTTTAATTCTCACAATAATCCTATGTGTTAGGTAATAATTGTTTCTGTGAGAGCTCACTCCTGCCCACCAAATTAAATATTAACACTTCACACAGGTGTTCAAAGCCTTCTGTATTATATCTTTCAAGCTGTCTAAGCCCTTACAACTACCCTCAGCTGCCACATTTCTCTGAACACATCTGCTGTGCTTTTTTTTTTTTTTTTTTTTTGCCTCTCTTCATGCTATTACCTCTGTTTTTAAAAAAATAAGCCACTAATCTGTATGTCAATATACTAACCATTCCTCCCGGCCTTTAAAATTCATTTTTTAGCATTACCTCCTCTGTGAAGCCTGTCCCTCCTTCAGGCAGTATATATTCTTTCTTCATTTTCTAAAAAAAAATTATAACTATAGATTATAGCACTAATTATATAATCTCTTAACTGTGTGATTACATTTCTTTTCATAACTTAGAGCTCTTGCAAGACAAAGTTATTTATTGTTGTATTTCCCTAACCTAGTTAGATGTTGTTCAGTAAATTGTTTTTTTTTTTTTTTTGACCAGTAAGGGGATCGCAACTCTCGGCACCGTGTGGTCCGCACCACGCTCAGCCAGTGAGCGCACCGGCCATCCCTATATAGGATCTGAACCTGCGGCTTCAGCACTACCAGCGCTGCACTCTCCCGAGTGAGCTACGGGGGCTGCCTTTGTTCAGTAAATTTACTGTAATTCTTTATATGGGATGTACGAAGGGTAAAAAATTTTCCATGAGGATAATAACCTGGATTAGTAAAAAAGTAAAATTATTTCTATCCTTTTCAAAGCATGTCAACTGCTAATACAAACACATAAGTGCTAAAATCGATAGCTGGCAATTATAAATTATAAATGGCAGAAACCTTAACTACTATTCCCCATAAATATATACACACACACACACACATATATATATGTGTGTATATATATATATATATTTTTTTTTTTTTTAGAAATTTTACCTTACTGTGCACTCAGTACTGTGCATAGTAGGGATATCAAAGCTGTCCCTTTATATTCAGATTCTCAAGGCTAAGCTAAAGCTTCTAGAATTTGTTCTAATAATCTGCTTGACTTACCTAAGTTATATCTTATTAGAAAATGAGGCCGAATAGCTCTCTATTCTATCTTCTTTAGGAAAAAATTCTTTGAACATTTAGTTGATAAGATGAAAATGGTGATGTTTTTCAAGTACATCTAATAAACAATTTTAAAGAAAGCTACTGGGCAGAGGCTGAGGAGCAGCATTGGGGCTGACGGACCAGGGACCTGGGCGAGCAGCGGTGCTGGCTGGAGGGATTCTAAAGGAAGACTTCTATTTGGTATCTGTTTAATCTGTGCAAGTGAAATTAAGGAACAATGGATGTAGAAAATGAGCAGGTACTGAATGTAAACCCCACAGATCCTGATAATTTAAACGACTCTTTTCTGGTGATGAAGAAAATGCTGGGACTGAGGAAATAATGAAATAAATGGATTTCAGCATCCTCCATTAATGAAGTTCAAATTAATGCCAAGTCAAAAAGGTGACTATGGAAAAACTCATCCTGGGATTCTGGCAGAGGCAATTCAGTCAGTGATAATGGAAGCGAAGCCTTTAGAAATGGAGTAACTGTGTCAACCAAAGGGAAGGTTGCTAGACAGGCGATCCAGATGTGGGAAAGAAGGAGACTCCAAAGTAAGGTGGTGCAAGAGGCAAAGGTGTGTGGGGTTCACCTGGACAGGTTTATGATGTGGAGGAGGTGGATGTGAAAGATCTTAACTATGATGATGACCAGGAGAACTGTGTGGATGAAACTCTAGTTTTGCCTTTGGATAAAGGGCATTTGAGAAGACTTTAACAGCAATCATACAGGAATATTTTGAACATGGAGATAGTAATGAAGTTGCAGAAATGCTAAGAGATTTAAATCTTGTTAATATGAAAAGTGGAGTACTAGTGTTGGCAGTGTCCTTAGCATTGGAGGGAAAGGCTAGTCCTAAAGAAATGACAGCAAAGCTGCTTTCTCACCTCTGTGGGATAGTAGTGAGTATAAATGATGTAGAAAAATGACTTGATAAATTGCTGAAAGATCTACCTGAATCAGCATTGAATACTCCTAGAGCACCACAGCTGGTGGGCCAGTTTATTGCTAGAGCTACTGGAGATGGAATTTTAGGTAATATCCATATTGATAGTTACAAAGGGACTGTATATTGTGTGCAGGCTAGCACTGCTCTGGATAAGGCTACTATGCTCCTGAGTACACTTAAATGCAGAAAACGTAAAGATAGTGTGTGGGGCTCTGGTGGCAGGTAGCAGTCTGTCAATCATCTTATTAAAGAGATTGATTTACTGCTGAAAGAGTACTTCCTCTCTGGAGACATATTTGAAGCTGAACATTGCCGTAAGGAACTGGAAGTACCTCATTTTCACCACGAACTTGTATAGGAAGCTATTATAATGGTTTTAGAGTCAACTGGAGAAAGTACCTTTAAGATGATTTTGAATTTATTAAAATCCTCTTAGAAGTCTTCTACCATTACTGTAGACCAAATGAAGAGAGGTTATGAGAGAATTTACAATGAAATTCCAGACATTAATCTGGATGTCCCACCTTAATACTCTGTGCTTAAGCAATTAGTAGATGAATGTTTTCAGGCTGGAATAATTTCCAAATAACTCAGAGATCTTTGTCCTTCAAGGGGCAGAAAGTGTTTTGTAAGTGAAGGAGATGGAAGTTGTCTTAAGAGTTGTTAGCACAGGTTTTTTGCTGTTGGTTGTTGTTTTAAAGCGCTTGTTTTGGGTATAAAGCATTTCTGAAATTTTATACACTTACATTTAAGGAAAGTTTTTCTTTTCTTTTTTTTTTTTTGAGGGGGTAAAGGAAGGAGAGAAAAGTAACCTCCTCTATGTGAAATATGTATTAAGCTACCTTTTGTAAGTGCCATGTTTATGACCTGATCATTGCAAGTTTTGCATTGATGTCTGACTGCCACTCCTTTCTTTCAAATACAGTGTTTT
>NW_007732489.1:52668-53289 GCF_000696425.1 Galeopterus variegatus | reverse complement strand
ATCATTGCAAGTTTTGCATTGATGTCTGACTGCCACTCCTTTCTTTCAAATACAGTGTTTTTTGTGGTAAAATTGCTGGTTTATACAAAACTTTATTTAGCGGGTAACATTAGGCTGCTGACATCCCATGTTCACTGCTGCTGTTGAAATATTGCACTTTGGGAGTGAAAAAAAAAGGTTATTTCTTTGTCTTAAGGAATTTTTTTAAAAAGACAGTTCTATGAGACTTATTCATCTTTCCAGGAAACATATTGATTGGTCTTAAAGATTAGACAGTTAAGTAAATGGTGGCTGGAACATCTATTTTTCTGCAAAACTGGAAAACAAACCTGGTTCTAGAAGAATGTACAACAAAATAAAACATGTGAAACACTGTTAAAAAAAAAAGAATGCTACTACCATACTACTACAATTTTAAAGAATGCTGCTAACCAGTGAATTATAATATACATTTTAAATTCTACAAATGAAGACTTAACTCACCTTTACATTCTCTTTAGGAGAATCATTCTGTTTTACTCCAGTAAATTTAGGAAACATTTCTGCAAATGTATATAAATAAGTATTTCAATATTTGTCAGCTTAAAAAATTACCAAGTTACAATTTTTCCATATTAGAAA
>NW_007732489.1:47554-51225 GCF_000696425.1 Galeopterus variegatus | reverse complement strand
ACAAAAAAAGGAAAAAAAAAAAAAAAAAAAAGTAAAGCTATATGATTTCTGTGATACAGTCTGCTCTGCTTGCTAAGCACTATAACAAACCATCTAATTAATACTGCCTTTACTTCCAAGCTATTTGGCAGCCTCAATTATAGAGCAACAAATGTTTTTATAGTACCTCCTTTGCCTTTAGAAATACCTGTACAACTGACACTGGTAGTAGAAGTGCACATAAAAAGAGATCTCTCTCTGTCATGGTGCTAATAGGCTCCTCTTTCGTCTATCCTACAATTGATTCTAGTGCTATCCTCCCCAATCACAAGCCTAGGTCAGTGTGGTGAGACAACAAACTAATAGTTACTGCTTTGATACAGCTCTCCAAGCCAGCTTTCTTGAACCACCTGAGTGTTATTTGCTTCAGGCTCCAGGGCACCAAGGCTGGTCAACACCAAATATTATTCAAACTTAAAACACTCTAATTTTAATAATTACCTTCTGCCTCCTGCAATGCCATCAGTTTCCATTAGATGTGTTACTGTTCTTTCCTCTCCTACAATGTTTGATGCTGGACATTGTTAAAATTGCTAAAAGCCACTCAATGACATGCTTTAATTTAAAAAATTCAAGTATTTAAAATGACATGAACCATCTTAATGTCACTCAGCTAAGTATTATTGTAAGTGTCGGGGGTTAGGTGGAAGAAGAAGAGAGGAGACAGACTGAAAAGACCTAGGATATAAATCCAGGTAGCTTTTACATTTAAGGGAGAAATTATATTTTCAGCTTTGAACAAAAACAAAAAAACAGATTTCCTTAACGTGATAATATATGCACATCTACACATCTGTCTTAATTATTTAAACATGCACATAAACTACATTATCCTACAATATAAACTTTTAAGTATAATGAAAACATGACACACCACATCGGTGTTCTGCTAAAAAAAATTCAAGGACATTATCTTAATTTTCTAACACATAAAATTAAAGCTCAGCATTATTATAAAAATCAGCACCTCAAAATCTGGAGACACTAGCGAAAGGAAACAAAGATTTTAATTTAAAAAACCGCCTCAAAACCAGGTCTAGCAAACATCAATTAAATTGAGAATAATGACAACATGTATACTGTCACCAGTGTCTCTGGGGAACTGTGATTACATGCATACATAGAATTGTATGTACGCATGTAATCATACATCCAATTTGAATTGGATAATATGTAAACTACTAAGCAAATTCACATTATACATGTTATACAATATGTTCTAATTTCACAGCTCCCCAAAAGCTCAATATAAAACCTTTATTACAAAGTTTTCCTTTTAAACAATGTCAAAAAAATGTAATCATAGAATTAAAAAAAGAGCTGGAATCAAAGAGATTTGATTAAAGTGTTTATTTAATACCCATTACCTATCAAAGCATCTTTCCAGAGATACTAAATATTATCAGCAAGCCAATTTGGACAAAAAAACTTGAAAAGTTGAATAGAAATATCAGCATAATGCAAAAACAGAATGTGATGTCATATACAGCAGAAATAATTACTGAAGATTCTTAAATTGGAAAAATAAATCACACTTCCATTATAGAAAATAGGATATAGAAAAATGATTGTAAGTCACTACCTGATTCTGCTTCCTTATTTTATAGGAAAAAAAAGCAGGTCCAGAGATGGTAAATACTTTGCTCAAGCTTATCACCCAAACCATGTTCTTCTGATAAAAAGGAAGTAGTTTGTTTCTTAACTAAAAAAATTCATTCCCTTTAAAGAACGTTTTGGCAATTTTCTTGAAGTATTTGGTAGTAGTAATTTCAGTCTTAAGAACAAACCAATTATAAAATACCTGTTCCTTTTATCAAGGGCATTTCAACTAGAGTTAGAAAGTGAATACAAACTAATATCAAAACAACCTAGACCAGCTGTTCTCAAACATGGCAGCACATTAGAATCACCTGGAATACTTTTAACACTGCATTTACCTGGTTCCACTCCTTTTCAATTCAGATAGAATTTTTTTTTTTTTTTAAAGATGACCGGTAAGGGGATCTTAACCCTTGACTTGGTGTTGTCAGCACCATGCTCTTGGTTTAGAAAAATGCATATAGCCAAGTTGTTATAAGAATCCAGGAAGACAAGTATTGAAAAATAGATTAAGAAAAAATTACTAAAGATCAATATTGCATCAGAAGAGAATTTGCCGCAGAATCTTTCAGAAAAGTTTCCTCTACTAAAATTTTGAAGAAATGAAGTTATATTAATATCTCCTATCTTGGATAAGTAATCAAAAGTCTATTAAGAGCTTGCCCGTGGCTCACTTGGGAGAGCGTGGTGCTGACAACACCAAGTCAAGGGTTAAGATCCCCTTACCGGTCATTTAAAAAAACAAAACAAACAGCATGTTAAAACCAGAGCTCTGGGAATCATGACATTCAATTATAAATTTCAGTTCTAGACAAATCATAAGTAATTTTAAAGTTATAAAATCTTATTCATATTTTCAGGTTCTGATATAGCAGACAGAGTTATTGTTGATGTACTTAACTTCCACAAATTATATTTTCTCAGTGTACAGCCAGCCCCATTTTCTCCAAGCTTGAAACTTTGACATACAATTTATCATCTGTTTCTTGAGAATATCACATGCATGATTAAGAATAGTAAGTGTACTTGCCAGCCGTAAAAAAAAAAGATGTAAGAGAATAGTAGATGTTATAATTATTTTTACAATTGGTATTACTATTAATATGGTCTCATTTGCTTATTTTTCACAATTTACAGTCCTTTTATTTGTTTATAATTTTTATTGTTGCTGTTCCCAGGGAAGTAAAAACTGTTATTAACTTACACACTAGGAATTGAGAGCCTTAACAGTATTTTAGTGGGTACAACTGAAGTGAATATTTAGGACAAAACGTCCTATTGTTCCATTTACTTATCATATTAAGCAAAGATATAATTTTTTCCCCATTAGCCTTTGAATTTGCAATTTATAACATACATAGTGTTTTTCTGATAAAGCACTTTGAAAGTTCATAAAACAATTGAAATTTGAAAGATAAATGACAACTCACACTATCACATTAGAAGACAAATTGACCTTAGTCCCACAAACTATACACTATCCATAATGTAGGTAAAATTGTTACTTTGATTTTAACAATAATATATTTTTAAAAACAACACCTTTTAATTGGCAAAGATGACAATTGAAAAAGATGACATTAAACAAGAATGTCAGTCATAAAATAAAAATTCAATCCATCAGTGTTTAAAATTACAATTCTGAGGTTGAGTAAATCTACTGGAAAGTTAGGAAAACATCAAATATATATTGCACCATTTTAAGAACATAAAGCTGATGATAAACATTCTTTCCTTCAAGCAACATATTGGAATATTGTATCAAAAACTGATAATTCAGGGCCGGCCCATGGCTCACTTGGGAGAGTGTGGTGCTGATAACACCAAGGCCACGGGTTTGGATCCCTATATAGGGATGGCCGGTTTGCTCACTGGGTGAGCGTGGTGCTGACACCACCAGGTCAAGGGTTAAGATCCCCTCACCAGTCATCTTAAAAACAAAACAAAACAAAACAAAAAAAACCAAAAAAAACCCCTGATAATTCATATGAAAATTAAGGTACTTTATTGAAAAACTGTATATAGTACTTCAA
>NW_007732489.1:44630-46078 GCF_000696425.1 Galeopterus variegatus | reverse complement strand
GGCACAAGAGTGCCCTATATCCTGAATTTGCCTTTTGGTCAATAATGATGGAACACCATTGTCACGTCGGTATTTTTGTCAGTGATTACTTGTCACCTACATAACAGTTAATGAAAAGCACAAAGAAAACATGAATGACCTAAGCTTGATACAACTGACAAATTATACAAGATAATATGGTACTTTAGCTTAACCGAGAATCTGAATTTAATGTACATTTTTCTATAGATGGAAGATAATACTCTACAATGAAGAAACCAGAAAAGTAAAAACAATCTGCTTTACAGCTTCTAGGATGACTAATTTCCTCATTCAAAATGATTATTCAATTCAGAATTTACTATCACAACAGAACGTACTTTGCAGTTTAGAGTGATTTGATATATCACGGAAAGTAAAGTAAAAGATGCCCTCAAATAATCTCATATTTTATTAAAAAAAAAGTGAAAATCAATATTTTATTATCCGATGTTTTCTGGTATTAAGATCTGATATTNCCGGTTTGCTCACTGGGTGAGCGTGGTGCTGACAACACCAGGTCAAGGGTTAAGATCCCCTCACCAGTCATCTTAAAAACAAAACAAAACAAAACAAAAAAACCAAAAAAAACCCCCCTGATAATTCATATGAAAATTAAGGTACTTTATTGAAAAACTGTATATAGTACTTCAATAGTCAAGGCATTTATTGATCAATAGTCAATATATAATTAGATAATTCAAACTAACAGTTACAATAAGAGTTTTATCCTACAAATAAAAGACAAAGCACTCTAACTTATTAGGCCACAAATGCTTCATTAGATAAAGTTACAAATGCTAATTACAATTTAAAATACTAAATGCAACATGGATTTTTCCAGTATTGTTTTATGCTTAGAAGTCAAATATAAAGAAAATACTATATAATCAGAGCACTAAATTAATTTTTAAATTTTCTAGTAGGATAAATTCCAAAGGTAAAAATTCCGTTTATTCTTACAAAAATGTTTACCACTATATGCTTTAGAAATGTAAAAACAATTAGCACCATATAAATGCAAACTAAACAGGACCAAAAGTGAAATAGAATGTACTGCAAGCCAGCAGATCTTACTACCAGACTGAAGAAAGAAGGTTGTTCCTACAATGGTAAGAATTCTCGATCACAATATTCTGTGTGGAATGTTTTTTTAAAAAAGAGAACTGAATTTCACAAGGTATATCTCATTTAAAATAAAGCAAATTTTAGGCACAAGAGTGCCCTATATCCTGAATTTGCCTTTTGGTCAATAATGATGGAACACCATTGCCACGTCGGTATTTTTGTCAGTGATTACTTGTCACCTACATAACTGTTAATGAAAAGCACAAAGAAAACATGAATGACCTAAGCTTTATACAACTGGCAAATTATACAAGATAATATGGTACTTTAGCTTAACCGAGAATCTGAATTTAATGTACATT
>NW_007732489.1:41901-43720 GCF_000696425.1 Galeopterus variegatus | reverse complement strand
TACTATCACAACAGAACATACTTTGCAGTTTAGAGTGATTTGATATATCACGGAAAGTAAAGTAAAAGATGCCCTCAAATAATCTCATATTTTATTAAAAAAAAAGTGAAAATCAATATTTTATTATCCGATGTTTTCTGGTATTAAGATCTGATATTATTTATTAAGAGACCATCCTATCTTTAACAGACTTATTTTCAACATTGCAAACCTACAAGATCACGTACGTATAATATGAAGTTTCATTTTACACAGTAACTCTTAGTGAAAATAGTAAGATTGTCTAGATGCAATTAGTTAAGTGTCATATTCAAACTATAGGTTCTGGGGAAGTAACAAATATTTCTGTGCAATATAAGTGTCAGTATTACAAGAAAAAAATTTCCCACCAGAGGTACACCTGAAGGGACAGCTAACCTGATTCGGAATCACTGCTACTACTCTCAGATTCTGAGGAGCTGCTGCTGCTGCTGCTGCTGCTGCTGCTGCTGCTGCTGCTGCTTTTGCTGCTGCTGCTGCTGCTGCTGCTTTTGCTGCTGCTGCTGCTGCTGCTCTCACTCAATCGGGAACCACTTCCAGCGGCTTTGGATGATTGCATTTTCTCAGCTACAAAATAGGGAAACAATAAAATGCCAGTACAATTAAATAGTCACGGGAACGTTTAAAAACTGCCACCTACATTTTGTTAGACGTTTTCTAGAATTTAGCTGATTACTGATGGCTAGTAATTGCTTTTCCAACTCCTGTTTTTTCTGTGAATGAAGTTCTTCTTTGGACTTCATGATTTTCTTAGCTGTGTAATTTAGAAGGGAAAAAAGTGAGTATAACCAAAAATTAACACACATACCAGACTAGTTTCTATCGACATAGAGATACATACTATGAGGTTTTAGTGGTCTTTTTCTTAGACATGCCACAACATATTTTTCTAGTTCTCTTAGTGTTGATGCTTTCAGTGTTTCAAAATCTATCTCTATCTCATCAGGATTGGAGTTTCTCAGTGAAGGCTCTCTTGATTGTATTATATGAACTACTCGCCCAAGTTTATCTCCAGGGAGTTTGTTTATATCCAAACTTAATTTCCTTTTCTCATCATAGTTCATAGGTTTAGCATTATCATCATCTTCAAATTTCAGAGCCAAGAGCTGTTGTTTCCTTTTCTTTGGTTGACTGTAACAAAAATTAAATTTAGTCAAATTTATGATAGATGTTATTATTTTAATAAGCCATCATAAAAAGATACTTACTTGCTCTTGGACTTTTCCTTTAATTTCATTTGCTTAAACTTTTTCCTTGGATTTTCATCTTTGCTATTAACTTTTTTTTTCTTTTCCCTTTTAGACTTTTCATTTTTTTTCTTTAGCTTACGGAAAGGTACTTGGGACAGAACCTGTAGCTGTTGATGAACAGCCTTAAGCTGATACAAGAAAAAAAAATCTTTAAGCATTCATGGCTCTAAATAATTAAAGAAACTAGAAAAAAATTAGGGTACTCCAAAGTCAAGAGTATCCTTTGTGAAATTCATTTCATATTACATTTCTTTCAAGTTATTTCATATTACAAATTCATTGTTTGGAGGGGAATACATTAAACTACAAACATTATCATGTGTTCAACCCCAAAACTTAAATATTCATCTAAAACCAAACCAGGAATAATTAACATTTAAAGGTGGTTTAAGTTCCAGGTGGTCTTAATTATTGATTTTTGGGGGTTGAGCTCAGAGACAGTTAGCATTTTATCACAAAAGGTAGCAAATGTTTTTTTTTTTTTTTTCCTTTTTGTCTTTTTTTTTTACTGACCGGTAACGGGATCGCAA
>NW_007732489.1:39460-41145 GCF_000696425.1 Galeopterus variegatus | reverse complement strand
AAAATAAAACTGTGTTTAAAAGAACCAAACATCTAGACAACAATAAAGAATAGGGAATATAATGGGCAAGTCAATCAGGAGGAAGATGAAAATATTGAGTAATTTTGTAGATCCTATACTTCTATTCTTTTAGAATACACATAACAGTTAAAATTTTCCAATAATTTAGAGCTTCCAAATCAGCAATAAATAAAACTTACCAGTCCAGCAGAAGACAAAAAAAAAAAAAAAAAAAGCCAGAATTATACAATCAATAAAAATATTCTTGAAGAATATGTCACAAATACAGCAAGTGAAAATTCAGGGTAAAGATTATACTACATAAGAAAAAAAATTTTTTTAAATGAAAAAGGAAAAGATTATATTACATACTGTAACTCAAATATTGTGGTAAAGAACCATGATTTACTTAACTAAAAGAAAATGAAAAGATATATTTTCAAATGTTCCAGTGATTCACTCCAGGTGGTACAACTCTGGTGATTTTAATTTTCTTCAGCTTTTTCTAGATTTTTAAATTTCTTTGCAATGACAAATTACTTTCATAATCAAGAAAAGAAGTTCCTCCTATTAAGGCAATATTTACCTTAATAGTTCCAAGATCCATTGGATTTTTGACAATGTCATAGTAGTTATGAATTCCCAAAGCCTTAACATCAACAGGATTATAAAAAGGCCATGCATATGATAAATGTTTCTTTCCAAGCATTTCCTTAAGAATCTCACTACAGTGCCTTAGTTGTTCAGTTACTTTAGCAGTCTTTACAACTTTATATTGTTGCTGAGAATCGGGCAAAGCATTCTTCAGCATATTTTCTTTTACGGGTGGCATTCTCATTGATTTTTTTTCTGTAAGTGCTGGAGAAGATTCACTTCTTGATTTAACTACTGAAGATGTAGGAGTTGTTGTATCTGCTTTCCTCTTCACACCCCTTGTAACCTAAAACAAAACAATTCAATAATAAAAAAACTATATTTAAGGTAATATTCAGAGCAATAGTTTTCTAAAACTTTTTTTGTCATTACCTTTATCAATTAAAAAAACAGGGAATGATTACTGGCACCAAGTCTTTATATAGTAAATTACACATATTGTTGTCAATCTGTGTATTAAATATTAGTAAAGGTTAATTTCGCTTTTATAGGCAAAAGAAATAGTTTTAATATTTCCTTCCCATATCCCAGAGAACTGTCTTGTGCAAATCCTTGAGATAAATAGAAAATAGAAAATCAAAGTCATAGTTATTCCAAAAAAAAGTTTCTGAATACCTGAAATCAGCTAGAATATACAGTTTTTAAAAGGGAACTTTGTAGATAGACAGCTTCTGATATTAATACTATCAAAACATTAAAACAGTTCAAATTCTACTTAAGAAATTTAAAATTTGGTTACATACTAGGTCTCCTCTTACAAAATGTACAGAGTGGCAGAAATTGTGTGATATGAAAATTGTTCAGCAATCTTCAGTCAACTTAAAAAAAAAGTATAAACATTACAACATCCCAGTTACTCTGGAGTATTTCAGGAACCAGTGATTTTAAAACTACGATAAACGTACCTGGGCCACAGTTTGTGAGCTACAGTTGAGTGGCGCTGCTTGTGCCATGCTGAAGGGAGAAACAGATGTCTCAGCAGATGCAGAGGGAACCGCTTGCTGCTTAAATACTTTTTCTGTTGCTTTGGT
>NW_007732489.1:36140-38505 GCF_000696425.1 Galeopterus variegatus | reverse complement strand
GATAAACGTACCTGGGCCACAGTTTGTGAGCTACAGTTGAGTGGCGCTGCTTGTGCCATGCTGAAGGGAGAAACAGATGTCTCAGCAGATGCAGAGGGAACCGCTTGCTGCTTAAATACTTTTTCTGTTGCTTTGGTGGATGGTTTTTCTTTAGCTGAAGTAACTGCTACATTTTGATGAGTGCCTAGTAAAGTGTGAGCAAGAGTCAAATATATGAGTAAGAATAAAATACCATTTTCTCTTAGTATTTTACTTTAATTAGTTTAGTTCAAGTTTTTAGCAATATAAACACAGTACACTCCCATTCTCCTTTGAAATCCTCCCACACACACTGTTGTTGACAGTATTATTTTGTTTTTGTTTGATGGTAAGGGGATCTCAACCCTTGACCTTGGTGTTACAAGGTGGTGCTCTAAACAACTGAACTAACTGGCCAACCCTGCTGACAGTGTTAAACCTATTTAGATATAATACTGGAAACTTCAAACCCTGGTTTTTGTCTTTGGTTTTGTTTGTGGCTGGCTGGTAAGGGGATCTGAACCCTTGATCTTGGTGTCAAACGCTGTTATTAATGCTAGGTTTATCAATTTTATTCAAAAAGATGCCTGGCTTCAACTAAGACTAACAGAACATCGTGGTTAGCATAAGATAGCTGTGAACACGAGCAAAAATTTCAGATATCCTGGAGACAAATGATACAGTACTATGTGAGGTCTTCAGAATTCTCTGCATAAATATCCAGGGACTTTAAAATTGTTATCACTAGCTGACACAGAACAGACAATACATCCTTCAGACAATTCTGCCAAAGGAATAATTGTGCATGTTCTTTGGCCTTGTATGTTCCCAGAGAAAGCCGTAACCTAAGACATTTGGATCACATCACTCTGACATTTATAATTTGAAAAGACCACCCTTCCATCAAGGCAACTCCACTCTTCTAATTGCTCAAACCAAAAGCCTTGGAGTCATCTTTGACTTTGTCTCTCAAACCCAATATCCAACCCACCTGCAAATCCTGTTAGCTCTACCTTCATATCTAGAATCCAACCAGTTCTCACAAGTGGTCCAAGGCATCAACAGTTCTCAACTGAATTGGTTATTGNACTCTACAGGCAACCACTCTACAGGCAACCTGCCACTCACTTGACTACACTGATATAAGAAGAGTCATCAGTAGATCCTGCAAATAGAGGAGGAAGTCTTTATCCTCATAGCCAACCCCAGAGTAACAGAAGAGACCACAGTAGCAACCAGGGCCACTCCACAGGCAACCTCAGTGTAATAGAAGAGCAATTCCTCTACCAGATGACCAAACATCAATGAAAAAACACTAGAACTATATACAAACAAGAAGATATGACACCACCAAAGGAATATAGTAATGCTCAAATTCCAGACCCCATAGAACAGGGAATCCTTGAAATGTCTGAAAAAGAATTCTGAGCAATGATCTTAAGAAAGCTTGAAGAAATAAAAGACTCAATTAGAGAACACAAGGAAACAAGAAAAGATATCCAGAATATGGAGGAGGAAATTTACAAGGAGATTAATACCTTAAAAAAGAATGTAGCAGAACTACTAGAAATGAAAGACTCACACTCAAGTTCTATCACTTCTAAAGCCCTTCCTAAATTTTCCAGCACAAATCAATTTCTCACTCTCTTGAACTACAGCACAGAATACATGTAATTTCACCTGACATTTATAACTCTTAGTATTTATTTTATTTTTACTTTCTTCACTTGCAGAGCTCACATTATTATTTTTTTTGGAATCCTTGAAATGTCTGAAAAAGAATTCTGAGCAATGATCTTAAGAAAGCTTGAAGAAATAAAAGACTCAATTAGAGAACACAAGGAAAGAAGAAAAGATATCCAGAATATGGAGGAGAAAATTTACAAAGAGATTAATACCTTAAAAAAGAATGTAGCAGAACTACTAGAAATGAAAGACTCACACTCAAGTTCTATCACTTCTAAAGCCCTTCCCAAATTTTCCAGCACAAATCAATTTCTCACTCTCTTGAACTACAGCACAGAATACACGTAATTTCACCTGACATTTATAACTCTTAGTATTTATTTTATTTTTACTTTCTTCACTTGCAGAGCTCACATTATTATTTTTTTAAAGTTTTATTTCTAACTAAAATGTAAATTTAGCTTGAGGGCTAGGGTGGTTATACTACTTTGCAGCCACACAATATATGCCTTATATGTGACAAATATCCAAGTATGTATTGACAGAAAAACAAAGTCAAAGAACTTTTGTCTGAGGAAAACTTGTGTTCTTAGCAGTAACCTAAGCATCTGAAACAAGTAGCTCCAACATAACCATCAAGAAAATACTATTAAGGGCCAGC
>NW_007732489.1:12765-35367 GCF_000696425.1 Galeopterus variegatus | reverse complement strand
TTGTGCATGTTCTTTGGCCTTGTATGTTCCCAGAGAAAGCCGTAACCTAAGACATTTGGATCACATCACTCTGACATTTATAATTTGAAAAGACCACCCTTCCATCAAGGCAACTCCACTCTTCTAATTGCTCAAACCAAAAGCCTTGGAGTCATCTTTGACTTTGTCTCTCAAACCCAATATCCAATCCACCTGCAAATCCTGTTAGCTCTACCTTCATATCTAGAATCCAACCAGTTCTCACAAGTGGTCCAAGGCATCAACAGTTCTCAACTGAATTGGTTATTGTAACAGCATTTTAACTAGTCTTTCTTCGGCTCTTGTACCCTACAGTCTATTCTCAAGATAGCAACCAAAGTGATCTCTCAAAACTCAACTCATATCATGACATTTCTGTTCAATGCCCTCCAACCTAATCTCCTAATCTTCTCTGCAGGTAAAAGCCAAAGTCCTCACAATGTCTCATAAGGATCTACATGATCTGCCTGCCCTCTTCCCCCTACCTCTGCCCTCCTTCCAACCTCACTTCCTGTTACTCCCCTCCCCCACCTATTTCACTGTAGCCTACTAGCCTCGCTTGTCCTCAGACTTGCTAATTACAAACAGACTACTTGTTCTGCCTGGATAAAGATATCCTCATGGTTCACGCCAATGTATCCTTCAGGCCTTGACTCAAATGTCACTTTCTCAACCACCCTACATAAAACAACCCTCTCTCTCTACCCCCACCACTCTCTAGCTCTCTTATTATGCTTTATTTTTTCCATTTATTACATTTGATACACAATACAGAGATAACCCTGGCTCACCGATTCTTGCTAAACAAACTCAGGAGCTAAATAGATTTAGATGTATTTTAAGATAGAGCTGATACTCCTCAATATCTGAGTTCTCAGTACTAACTAAAACTCAGGAATCAAATAGATTCAGATATCTGAACATCCTCTGATAGTCCAACTTTTTTTCTTTGAACTAGGGAGCCAGACAGATATTTATAGTGAGGAATACACGTATTTATTTCATTTTGTTTCTATATCTCCAACTAGAATGAAAAGCTCTATAAGGGTAAGGGGATTTTGTTTTGAGCACCCCCATATCTCTTATGCCTAGTATAGTGCTTGATACAAAAGAGGAATATGATAAATATTTATTGCATGTCTATTCCATATTGGGCACAATTCTAGGTGCTGAATCACAGTAATGAGCAAGACAGACAAAGTATCTATTCTTGTGGAGCTTACTGTCTAGTGTAAGAAACAGACAAAAAATAAGTAATCAAATTGATTATTAGTGATGCTAAGTCTTAGGAAGGAAATAAATAGGGTGCTGACTAAATTAAGGCAGAGACCTACTATGGAGAGGCTAGCCAAGGAAGGCCTCTCTAAAGATGACAATTAAGACGTCACTGTAAAGGTAAAAAGTAACCATGAGGGACATGGGACAAAGTGGGGAGAGGGTAGAAGTAAAAATGTATTCCAAGACAATCAGGGGGGAAAACCTTAGGGAGAGGAAAGTAACTCAGATTAGAATGGAGCATTGAGTAAGAACCTTATCACGAACGATCATGGTACGAAATTTACACTTCATTCTTCCATGAGAAGCCAAAGACAGGTTTTAAGCAGGTGAATGACACGTTCTAGTCTGTTTTTAAAAAAATCACTTTTGCTATCGTGTAGAGAATAGACCAGACATGACAATCAGGATAACTGGGAGTAAGAAAATGGTAGCCTAGACTAGGAGAGTTGTAAGAGCAATTTGGAGGTTGAGTCCAAATGACTTACTAGTGAACAGAATGTGTGAAAAAGAATTAAAGCAAGGAAGGAATCAAGGATGATTCCTAGGCTTCTGACTTGAACAACTGTGTATGTATTAGTGCCATTTTCTGTTATGGTCACTGTTTAACTGTGAACATGTTAAGTGTGAGATGTGTTAAGACTTCCAAGCGAAGATATTGGGTGGACTGAAGATAAGAAACTGTTTTTCAGAGGAGAAGACTATATTAGATACATAAATTTGGGGATTAATAACACACAGGTGGAATTTAGAAAAAGAATATCTAATATCAAGCCCTTTGAAAAAAACCCAATATTTAGAGATTGAATAGAAGAGAATGAAAGGCCAAGAGGACTGCAGAGTGGGAGGTAAGCCTACACAATTAGTGTGTACACCAAGATATAAAGAAAGGCATTTCAAGAAAGACACAGTAGACTTCTAAAGCAAATACTGATAGAGGTAAAAAATGAGAATAGAAAAATTTTGGAACTTGTAGACTTCAAGTGACCCTGAATGGTAATAACCTTTTGGTGGTGTATAAAGCTAGAACCTATACTGAAGTGAGTTCATGAGTGTATAGGATGAAAGAAAAAAGTGGGGAGAGAGACAGTAGCTGGAAGAAAGATGTGAGTAAAGGTGGATTTTAAAGATGAGATACTAGAGCGCAGCAGCCACCGAGGTGAGCCGAGACCAGACCCTTATGGCACTGGGGCTCAGTCTAAGGACTTGGAGGGGCAGCGCCCATATCCCAGCAGCTGCCAAGGTGAGCCGAGACCCACATGGCACCAGGGCTCAGTCTAAGGCCTTGGGGAGAAGGGAAGTGCTTACAGCCCAGCAGCCACTGAAGTGAGCTGAGACCAGACCCTTGTGGAGCTGAGGTCCAGTCTGAGGCCCTGGGGGAGGAAGGAAGTGCACACAGCCCAGTAGGTGCCAAGGTGAGCTGAGACCTGCACAGCACAGGGGCTCAGTCTACAGCCATGGAAAGCTAGAACAGGAGACAAGGTGGTGTAATATAGATACCGCCACACCTTCTGTCACCACAAGGACAGTTCACCACCACAGTAGCAGCCAGGGCCCCTCTACAGGCAACCTGCCACTCACTTGACTACACTGATATAAGAAGAGTCATCAGTAGATCCTGCAAATAGAGGAGGAAGTCTTTATCCTCATAGCCAACCCCAGAGTAACAGAAGAGGCAATTCCTCTACCAGATGACCAAACATCAATGAAAAAACACTAGAACTATATACAAACAAGAAGATATGACACCACCAAAGGAATATAGTAATGCTCAAATTCCAGACCCCATAGAACAGGGAATCCTTGAAATGTCTGAAAAAGAATTCTGAGCAATGATCTTAAGAAAGCTTGAAGAAATAAAAGACTCAATTAGAGAACACAAGGAAAGAAGAAAAGATATCCAGAATATGGAGGAGAAAATTTACAAAGAGATTAATACCTTAAAAAAGAATGTAGCAGAACTACTAGAAATGAAAGACTCACACTCAAGTTCTATCACTTCTAAAGCCCTTCCCAAATTTTCCAGCACAAATCAATTTCTCACTCTCTTGAACTACAGCACAGAATACACGTAATTTCACCTGACATTTATAACTCTTAGTATTTATTTTATTTTTACTTTCTTCACTTGCAGAGCTCACATTATTATTTTTTTAAAGTTTTATTTCTAACTAAAATGTAAATTTAGCTTGAGGGCTAGGGTGGTTATACTACTTTGCAGCCACACAATATATGCCTTATATGTGACAAATATCCAAGTATGTATTGACAGAAAAACAAAGTCAAAGAACTTTTGTCTGAGGAAAACTTGTGTTCTTAGCAGTAACCTAAGCATCTGAAACAAGTAGCTCCAACATAACCATCAAGAAAATACTATTAAGGGCCAGCTTGTGGCTCACTCGGGAGAGTGCGGTGCTGATAACACCAAGGCCACGGGTTCAGATCCCATATAGGGATGGCCGGTTAGCTCACTTGGGAGAGTGTGGTGCTGACAACACCAAGTCAAGGGTTAAGATCCCCTTACTGGTCATCTTTTTAAAAAAAAAAAAAAAAAGTATTAAACACTTTTTTTTTTAAAGGAGAGCATTCTAAACATAAATAATTTTTACCTTGCTAGAGACAATAATTTAAGTCAGCAATAATTAGCACCTTGCTTTAACTATTTAAGTACTATACTGATCTATGTTATCTATCTCAGAATAGCTTATTTTAATCCTCTGTAGAAGCCTAGGTCTTACATTGTCAAACTCAAGATAACCTTTTACAAAACAAGAACAAAATAAAAACATTAATAACCAGTGGATATCTCACAGGATTGGTTAAAGCAAATTATAAGTCATGACCCATCTTAAAGATCTATTAACAATAAAGAAAAAAGTACTATCAATAAAAACAATCTCGACTATTATGAACCCACTAGAAGCCTTTTATATCCCAGACACTTAACTATATACTGTACAAACATTTACAACCATGATAGATAAATATTTTCCTGATATCATAGATGAGGAAACTAACGTGGAATGATTAAGGAACTTAACCAAGACTACACAGGTTGAATGATCCAAAGATAAACCTGCACTTGATCTATGACATTCTTGGCTAACCACTGCAATAAATCCATTTGAATACTTAAGATTAATTTTGTAACTTCGTATTTAAATAATATGATTATTAGCTCTAATGAATTTCCCTCTAAAGATTTTTTTTGAGTTAAGAAAAAGCAAAAATGACGGTCTTCAGACCCAACAGTAACATTTCATTGTCAGCTATAGCAACTTTTGGTACAGAGAACATTGGCAATTTGTGCTCTCTTATCAGTATAGCACAGATACAATATCCACTGAAAACAGTAATAGCAGCTATAATTTATAGGCTAGGCACTACACTACAGGAAACGTGGCTCCAAGTCTATAATCAATGCAATCTGCCCTGCTCTTGCTTGATAGCCAGCTTTGTGATTAAGGTTTAACAGACTGTTTAAATGGACTTTTTGTATCAATAGAATAGGATATAGAAGGACTTATGGATGTCTGTCTCCTTTGAGGGATTTTATATTTAGTTTGTCATTACACACACATGAGAGAGAGACAGAGACAGAGAGAGAACATAAACTCTACCTCTTGGCTTACCTTTCTTTATTCTTTCCTTACCACCCACAACTTGCTCTTCTTGGGGCATCTGAGATAATTGCTGCATAAACAACTCCTCTAGAGTTTGTGCCATAACAACAATGTCATCTCCAGGCTAGAAAATATATTATATATACCATAAGAACACACAGTATGGTCACTGTACCAAATTTCTTTAATTCAGGCTACCTTACATAAGGCAGTGACATAGTACTCCTAGAAAGTACTTATCTCACCTAAATGAAATTTAGAAAACAGTGAAGCAGCTCACATTTTAAATTCTAGCATCCTACCCCCTCAACTTCTAAAAAAGACCCAGATTCCTTTCTAAGCACCAGAGAATTACAATCCAACCAATCCTACTAATACAAAAAGGTATTAGAAATTAGAATTTCTACCCCACAAATAAAGTAAAACAAAACTTGCTCGTGGCTGTGCAAAGTTCCTCATGGTTTAACTTGAAGTGATTCAGTCTCCAATTAACTAAATAATAAAATGACAGCAGAGGGCTGGCTAATTAGCTCAGTTGGTTAGAGTGCAGTAATACAATACCAAAGTCAAGGGTTCAGATCCCCATTCCAGCCAGCTGCCAAAAATTTTATTTATTTATTTTATTTATTTATTTTTTTCCTTTTTGTCTTTTTTACTGACCGGTAACGGGATCACAACCCTCGGTGTCGCGCCCGTACCGGACCAGGACCGGCAACGGGATCACAACCCTCGGTGTCGCGCCCGTACCGGACCAGGACCGGCAACGGGATCACAACCCTTGGTGCTGCGCCCGCACGTCGCTCAGCCAGTGAGCGGGAACCGGTCTCCACATGGGATCCGAACCCTCGGCGGGAGCACTGCTGTGCTCCCAAGCAGCGCACTCTCCAGTGCGCCACCGGGCCGGCCCCCCCAATTTTTTTTTTTTAATTTTAAAAATAAAAATGACAGTGGAGGGCCATCCCGGTGGCGCACTCCTACAGTGCGCCGCTTGGGAGTGCGGCGGCGCTCCCGCCGAGGGCTCGGATCCCATGTGGAGACCGGTTCCCGCTCACTGGCTGAGCGACGTGCGGGCGCAGCACCAAGGGTTGTGATCCCGTTGCCGGTCCTGGTCCGGTACGGGCGCGACACTGAGGGTTGCGATCCGTTGCCGGACACAAAAAAAAGACAAAAAGGAAAAAAAAAAAAAAGTGACAGTGGAGAGCACTGACTCAATTTTTACATCTTAACTACCTGCTTAGAAATCTTCCTCTTGCTTTACTTCACTACTGAGAAAAAACTAAGTAAATTACAAAGCAACAGCTTAAAGTAGAGAACACTTATTTCTAAGTTAAGTAGCTCAGGAAGAGGACCCTTCAGGAACTGTTGTTAAATTAAAATGAAGTTGTCAGTGGTACTGATTACCATTGGTACTGATTTTCTTTTTTTGGTGGCTGGCAAGTATGGGGTTCTGAACCCCCAACCTTGGTATTGAAACACTGCACTCTAACTAACTGAGCTAAGCAGCCAGCCCTGTACTGATTTCATTTAAAAAAAAAAAATTCACATTGGCTAATAGTTTTAAGTCTTTTATAAATATATGATGGAATTGATAGCTACCTTGGGAATGAAATCAAAGTTTTACATTTCTGTGTCACTAATGATTATGAATAGGCTAAATGCCAAATACTTAGATTTCTCATATTTAAATGGGATAAAAACTTTAAAATATTTTGATACTATGGAACAGCTTGAAAAGGAAATAGTACTCTGGGAAGCTGGAATGCTATATGGAGGAAAAAACCAAATACACAAATCCAGTTTTATGATTGAGAGCAACTGTGAAGATTAAATTCAAAATGTCTACATATATCATCATCCAGGCTAATGCAAGTACTAGTACTAAGACGTAACAAAGAATGTGTCTGGCCTTTCAATCAACGTGTCATGAAATTTAGAGGTATGCAATGTGTTTGGCTTCTTAGATTACGGCCAGAGATCCATACCATGAAAGTTTAACCAAGAATAATGTGTAATAATGCTTATCACTCATCTTATAACTAAAATGGTAGGAATGCAGTAGAGAACATTTTGAAAAATTTACTCATAGAAACCAGCTATCACTGGTATTTCATTTTTAAAAACATAATTACAGCTATTCAGGCAAAAATATTATAGCAAATGGATTGAACAAATATTGATGTTTGAAAATTATGAAATCCACCGAAAAAATATTATCCTTAGAAGTATGTAAAATATCCCAGATCAAGACGTGAAATCTGAAATCAGCACATTTGTTTATACATTTCTTTCCCATACGTAGTAGCAAAGAATCAGCAAGTATAACATAAGGCTTACATACCTTGTTGTACAAATAACAATTTGAGAACATTGTATTGAAGTCTTCTACACATTCTGAAGCCTTCACATAATATTTATTCTCCAAGCGCTTCTTAATTGTATTTAAATCCATTGGTTTTTTAATAATGGTATAGTAATCCTATAGTTTTGAAGAAATTCTAAACGTTATTAAGAATGAGTTCACTACAATTATTGGTACAAAAAGAAATTTAATAAACTATACACATGTAACTAGACTGAGCAATTCGTTACCTATAAAAAGCCATAATCTGGAAATTGCAACCTTTAGTAATGAGAAATAAAGCGGACTGCCATGGCATTATTTTTCACAGGAAAAAAAAAAGCCAATAAAGATTGACAAAGACAAGAATTTATGAGTATAACTATCCTGGAATATAAAAAGTGAATGGCATGAGGAAAAAGAAACTGGTATTTATGGAGTCTCTGACATATCCAGAGTAAAATACTAGCTCCAACATTTACTAGCTGTATTACAAATTACTCAACCATTTTGTTAAGGGTTTGCTAAAAATTCCTAACATAAGACCTGAAGTTGAATTCTTAGTTATGATGCAACTAAGTCGGCCAGGAAATGTCAGGAGACTTCATGGAAAAGGTGACATTCATGATTACCCTGCATCAAATGGTCAAGGAACATATGCTATAATAAGAAAAAAATGTACTATAATTTATCACAAACTTAAAAATAAGAATGTCAGTGCTCAGAAAAATGAGATTTGTTTTTTGGGAAAAAATACTCATTGGGATATTCTTTAGTGCTGCTGAATAAATCAGGTGTTTATTAAATTAAATATATTTTATAAAATTAAAGACTACTTTATTGCTTACAGAAATTTACAGGATTTATCTTTTTTTTTAAACTAACACAATTATAAGACATACTTACAGGCAACTTTAGTTTCACAGCATCCACAGGATGTCGAAAAGGCCAAGAAAAACTATGCTTCCATAAAGCCTTTAGAACAACTTTTTGTAGATACTGCAGTTGATTTGTTAATCGCCCATTTTTCTTGGTATTTATATACTCTGGTGGAGGAGGGTTAACAATAGCTGTCTGTCGACTTGGCAGAGACATCTTTAACTGTGTCAAATCCTGATAGTCTAACGTTGTCTATAAGTACATGTCCTGAAGAAGAAAAAACTGAGTACCTTAGAAGCACTTTTAAAATGGTTTCTATAGGAGCTGAAAAATATTATTCAAGACTAACAGATATATTTTAAAGCATCCTGCTTAAGACAGAAAAAAAGCAGCAAATGACAAACAAATTAATTTTTAAATAAATACGAATCTTTTGCTATAGAAGTAGTAAAAACTGTTTCATTATGTATTTGTTAGTCTTGGATGGTTTAAATTATTTCAGCATTACACAGTATTTTTTTTTCTACCTTTCAAAAACACAAATTGAGGTCTTAACAGGAAGTCTATAAATACCTGGTAAAAAGAAATAACAGAGAATGTTAAAGGTATTATTAGTACATACGTATTCTATAATTGGTAATTCAATGAAGGGGGAAAGGCAAAACATTTTCCTGGTTAATCTGCCCATTTTTAGAGACTGACATTAACAATTAGCCAGTATATCTTTTGTTTGCATTAAAACAGTGTTAGTTCTCAACTCTTGTTGCATATTAGTCACTTGCAGATCTTTTTTTTTTTTTTTCCTTTTTGTCTTTTTTCATGACCGGCAACGGATTGCAATCCTCAGTGTCGCGCCCGTACCGGACCGGGACCGGCAACGGGATCGCAACCCTCGGTGTTGCGCCCGCACCTTGCTCAGCCAGTGAGCGGCCAGTCTGTATGTGGGATCCGAACCCTCGGCGGGAGCGCTGCCGTGCTCCCAAGTGGCGCACTGTAGCAGTGCGCCACCGGGCCGGCCCTGCAGATCTTTAATTGTGGTAAAATATGTAACAAAATTTAGCATCTTTACCTATTTTAAGTGTATAGTTGAGTAGTGTTAAGTATATTCACATTTTTGTGAAACCAATCTCCAGAACTTTTTCATCTTGCAGCACTGAAACTCTATACCCATTGCACAACTCCCTGTTCTCCTCTTCCCCCAGCCCCTGGCAACAACCATCTACTTTCTATTTCTATGAATTTGACTATTCTAGATACTTTGTGGAAGTGGAATCATGAAGTATTTGTCATTTTTGTGAATGGCTTATTTCACTTAGTATAAAGTCCTCAAGGTTCATCCATATTGTAGCATATGTCAGAATTTCCTTCCTTTTTAAAGCTGAATATTCCATTGTGCGTGTATCACATTTTGTTTATCCATTCATCCGTCAATGTCACTTGGGTTGCTTCCACTTCTTGGCTACTGTGAATAGTGCTGCTATGAATGTAGGTGTACAAATATCTCAAGACCCTGCTTTAAATTATTGTGATATAAGAGGATACTTCACAAAGTTCATGCAAAGATTTGTATTATCTTTTAATTCTATTTTTCCATGAACTGTTTGAAGTACCCTCAAATATACCCAGAAGTGAAACTGCTAGATCATATGGCAATTGTATTTCTAATTTTTGAAGAACCCCATCCTGTTTTCCATAGCAGCTGCACCATTTTACATTCCCACCAACAATGCACAATGGTTCCAAGTTCTCCACATCATCACCAATAGTTATTTTCTGGTTTTGCTTTTTTTTAAAAAAAATAGTAGCCATCTTAATGGGTAGAAGGAATTGTGGATTTTGTTTTTGCTTTTTGTTGTTGTTGGCTGGCTGGTAAGGGGATCTGAACCCTTGACCTTGGTGTTATAACTCTGCACTGTAACCAACTAAGCTAACCAGCCAGCCTTTGTGGATCTTTTTCATAATACCAATGCCCAGGCCCTGACCTCTGGAAATAGGGCATAGGAATCAGTTTTTAAAAAGTTTTCTGATGCTTCTAATGTATAGCCAGGACTGAGTACCACTACATTAAAATAAATTAACTTAGAGGTAATTATTAGTCTTATAATTTATTTCATCTCATGATTTCACTATTCTCTTCATGAGATATATATATCATTTATATATCTTTATATATATATGAAACAGAACACTTAAAAAAGTCATTAAGAACCAAGATGGAGATATTCCAGGCTGTCACAACTAAACTGACTCTTACCCTGGTTTGGAATTATTTAGAGCCAGCCTACTTGTTGGCTGTCCCAGTTGCTATACCCTGCCTCATCCATGAAGGTTAACCACTATGCTAACTTCTATAACCATAGATTAAGTTGTGACTGTTTTGAATTTTTACATAAATACAGTGTTACTATGTATAATGTTTTATCTGGCTTCTTTTCCTCAACATTATGTTTGTGAGACTTATCCCTGTAATTGCCTGTGTAGTTTGTTCATTTTCATTGCTGCCTGGTATTCTAATGTAGAATTATACCCTACTTTATCTCTCCCTGTTGAGACTTTGGGTTGTTTTCTGCATTTGACTATGACAAACAATGCTGCTATGAACTTGCTTGTAGTGTATACAGATGGTCCTCAGCTTCGATGGGGTTATGTCCTGACAAACCTCTCATAAAGTCAATAGTAAGTCAAACCACTGTTAAGTCAGGGACTATCTGTATATGCATGCATTTATGCTATGTATAACTCCAGGGCGAAATTGCTGGGTCACATGGAAATCTTCAACTTTAGTAGATACTGAAAATATCTACTAAATAGATATTTATTTTCCAAAATATTAGTTTTTCAAAACTAATATTACTAATACTAATTAGTTTTCCAAAATATTTTATCAATTTATATGCACTATAGCAGTCTAAGAATTCCAGTTGCTCCATATCTCTGTTAATATTTGGTATTATTGTTGTCTTCCATTTCAGCCATTATGATGGGATCTCATGGTGGCTTTACTTGCATTTCTCTGATGATCCATGATATGGAGCACCTTTTTATATGTTTATTGGCCACATGGACGTCTTCTTTGTCAAGCCTCTGTTGAAGCGTCCTACCCATTTTTCTATTGGGCTGTCTGCCATTATTTTATTGATTTGTAGGAGTTCTTCATACATTCTGAATACAAAACTTTTGTCATTGTATGTGTTGCAAATATCTTCTCCCATGCTGTGGCTTAAATATTCAGGTTCTTAATGGTTTCTTTAGATAAACTGAAGTTATTATTGTTAGTGAAGTAAATTTATCTTCTTATAACACTCCCAAAGTAACAGAAGAGGTCTTTCTGAATAAAGGTAAATTCACTTTTTTTGTTTGTTTCTGAGTATTATTCCCCTTATTTCCTAAGTACCTCACCTCTTTTCCACAAGGAACTTCTTTCTCTTTTTTCAGAATCTTATTGTTTTATTAATTATTCCTTAATCTTCATTACTGTGTGTTTCTTTTTTATTAGGTTTAGGAAGGCCTTCCTCTACTTAAAGGTTATGCAATACACTCACCACTTCTATCCAACATAGTACTGGAAGTCCCAGCCAGAGCAATTAGGCAAGGGAAAGAAAAAAAAAAATCCAAATTAGAAAGGAAGAAGTTTAATTATCTCTGCAGGTGATGTAACCTAATATATAGAGAACCCTAAAGACTCTACTGGAAAACTGTTAGAATAAACAAATTCCATAAAGTTACAGAATATAAAAATCAACTTACAAAAATCAGTTCTGTTTCTATACACGAACAACAAACTATCTGAAAAGGAAATTAAACAATTCCATTTTCCACAGCATCAAAAAGAATACTCAGGAATAAACTTAACCAAGGAAGTGAAAGACCTGTACAGTGAAAACTTATAAAACATTGATGAAAGAAATTGAATAATAAATGGAAATAAATGGAAAGATAGCCTGTGTTCATGGGGAAGAATATTGTTAAAATGTCCATACTACTCAAAGTAGTCTACAGATTCAATGCAATCCTTATCAAAATTCCAATGGTATTTTTCACAGAAATAGAAAAAAAAATCTTAAATTCATGTGGAACCACCAAAGACCCCAAATAGCCAAAGCAATCTTAAGAAAAAAGAACAAAGCTGGAAGCACCACACTCCCCGATTTCAAACTATATTACAAAGCTACAGTAATCAAAACAGTATGATACTGGCATAAAAACAGACACATGGATCAATGGAACAGAATAGAGAGCCCAGAAATAAACCCATGCATATATAGTAAACTAATCTTTGACAAGGGCACCAAGATAACATTGGGGAAAAATCTCTTCAGTAAATGATGCTAGGAAAACTGGAAATCCATGTGCAAAATATTGAACTTGGATCCTTGTCTGACACCATCTACAAAAAAAATTAACTTGAAATGGATTAATGATTTAAATGTAAGATCTGAAACCCTATAACTCCTAAAAGAAAATATAAGGGGAAAACACTCTGACACTGGCCTTGGCAATGATTTTTTGTATCTGACACCAAAAGCAGATAAAAAAAGCAAAAATAAACAATTAGGACTACATCAAATTAAAAACTTCTGTACAGCAAAAGAAACAGCAAAATAAAAAGGCAACCTATAGGGCCGGCCCGTGGCTCACTCGGGAGAGTGTGGTGCTGATAACACCAAGGCCGCGGGATCGGATCCCATATAGGGACGGCCGGTTTGCTCACTTGGGAGAGCGTGGTGCTGACAACACCAAGTCAAGGGTTAAGATCCTCTTACCGGTCATCATTTTAAGAAAAAAAAAAAGGCAACCTACAGAATGAGAAAAAATATTTGCAAACCATATATCTGATAAGAGGCTAATATATAGAATATGTAAGTACCACACAAAAATAGCAAAAAAATAAAATAACCTCATTAAAAAATGGATAAAGGACCTGAATAGATGCTTTCCTAAAGAAGATATACAAATGGCCAATGGGTATATGAAAAGGTCCTTAATATCATTAATCAGAGAAATGCAAACCAAAATGACAATGAGATATCACCTCACACCTGTTAGTACGGCTTTTATCAAAAAAGGCAAGAGAAAACAAGGGTTGGTGAGGGAGTTAGAGAAAAGAGAACCCTTGTACACTATTGGTGGGAACATAAACTGGCACAGCCATTATAGAAAACAGCATGGAGTGGTTCAACCCCAGTACTGGCCAGCTAACAAAAACAAAAACAAAAACAAAAACAAAAACAAAACAGAAAGAAAGAAAAGAGCATGGAAGTCCCTCAAAAAATAAAAGAGAGAACCACCAAGCTGGCTGATTAGCTCACATGGTTAGAGTGTAGGCTTATAACACCAAGGTCATGGGTTTGGATCCCCTTACTGTATACTGGCCCGCCACCCAAAAATAAATAAATAAAATAAAATAAAAAGAACTACCATATGATCCATCAATCCCATTTCTGGGGATATATATATCCAAATGAAATAAAATAAAATCAGTATCTCAAAGAGATACTGGCACCCCTGTTCATTGTAACATTATTTACAATAGTCACAATATGGAAAGAACTTAACAGCCCATCGACAAATACATAGATAAACAAAATGTGAAGCACAAAATGGAATATTATTCAGCCATAAAAAAGAAGGAAATCCTGCCAATTTTTTTTTTCTTAAAAACAACTTTCCACACAAAAAGATGAACAGAGATGTTTATAGCAGCTTTATTTATAATTGATAAAAGCTGGAAGCAATCAAGAAGTCCTTTAATAGATGAATGGATAAATAAACATTAGGACAACCATGCAATGGATTAGTCAGTGCTGAAAAGAAAAGAGCCATCAAGGCATGAAAAGATATGGAGGAAACTTGAATGCATGTTACTAAGTGAAACTGCTCTAGAAAACAGTCTTTTTTTAAAAAAGAAAAAAAGAAAAAAAACCTTTCCTGCTACATGCTTGAATACTAACATAAAATTTTTGCAACCAAGGTTTTTCTTTCTTTTTTTTTTTTTAAGGTCAAATACATCCTTTTAATTTTTCCAACTCTTCTGAAACTGCTCTTCCCCAAATTATTAATACCTTGAAACATTCCAAATCCCTCATTGGTCTTCTTCAGTTATCTTCCTGGACTTCTCTGTTTTTCTTTTTTTTTTTTTTTAAAGATGAGCGGTAAGGGGATCTTAACCCTTGACTTGGTGTTGTCAGCACCATGCTCACCCAGTGAGCAAACCGGCCATCCCTATATGGGATCCGAACCCGTGGCCTTGGTGTTATCAGCACTGCACTCTCCCGAGTGAGCCACGGGCCGGCCCCTGGACTTCTCTGTTGAATTTAACATGACCAAGTATATATACTGGTAAAGGCATTTTGCCAAAAACATGCAATTAAATGTAATCAATTTTTTAGATTTAATTTGCATTTAACAGAAAATTCAGGGGCTAGAGCTGTGCTGTCCAATATGATAGCCCCTAGCCACATGTAACTATTTAAATTTAAATTAGGACCTGGGCCGGCCAGTGGCTCACTTGGGAGAATGTGGTGCTGATAACACCAAGACCATGGGTTCAGGTCCCTATATTGGGATGGCCAGTTAGCTCACTTGGGAGAGTGTGGTGCTGACAACACCAAGTCAAGGGTTAAGATCCCCTTACCAGTCATCTTTAAAAACAAAATAAATAAAATTAAAATAAATAAATTAGGATCGGGAGGGGAGAGCCAGTCTGCGAGCTCCAGCCTGCCAAGGTGAGCCCAGCAGAACCCCACAGCAGAGGCAACCCCTCCCCACTCCTTGGACCAGAGGGGAGCGCCAGCTCGAGTGCCCCAGCCCACTGAGGCGAGCCCAGAAGAACCCCGCAGCAGAGGCGACCCCTCAACACCACTTGGACCTGGAGGGGAGCGCCAGCCCACGAGGTCTGACCCACTGAGATGAGCCCAGCATTACTGCACACTGCTGAAGGCTCATTCTATAACCACAGATTCTGGAACAGGACCCAAGGTAGTTTAACATAACCACCACCACACCTACTGTCAAGCAAAGACAATTCACCACCACAGTAGCAACCAGGGCCATTCCACAGCCAACCTCAGTATAATGGAAGAAGCAAACCCTCTACCAAATAACCAAACATCAACGAAAAAATACTAGTACTACAAATAAACAAGAAGAAATGACACCACAGAAAGAAAACAGTAATGTTCCAAAGTCCGACTCCATGGAACAGGGAATCCTTGAAATGTCTGAAAAAGAATTTCGAGCAATGATCTTAAGAACACTTGAAGAAATAAAGGAAGACTCAATTAGAGAACACAATGAAACAAGAAAAAAATATCCAGCATATGAAGGAAGAAATTTATGGAGAGATTAATACCTTAAAGAGTGTAGCAGAACTTCTAGAAATGAAAGATTCACTCAATGAAACAAAAAACACAACTGAGAGCTTGAGCAGTAGGGTAAGGCAAGCAGAAGAAAGAATTTCAGAGCTCGAAGATGGTCTTTTTGAAATAACTCAGGCAGACAAAAAAAGGAAAAAAGAATTAAAAATAATGAGGAAAATCTAAGAGAGACAGCAGACAACCTCAAGCACTCTAACATCTGAATCATGGGTATTCCTGAAGGGCAGGAGAAAGGAAAAGGTATAGAAAACCTATTCAAGGAAATAGTAACAGAAACTTCCCAGGTGTAGGGTGAGATACAGACTTTCAGATTCAGGAAACTCAAAAGTCCCCAAACAAATTCAATCCTAAAAGATCCTCCCCAAGACACATTATAGTTAAATTTGCAAAGCTCAAAGACAAAGAGAGAATTCTGCAAGCAGCAAGAGAAAAGTGTCAGGTCACTTATAGGGGAACCCTCACCATATTAATGGCAGACTTCTCAATAGAAACCCTACAGGCCAGAAGAAAGTGGAATGATATATTCAAAACACTAATAGAAAACTATTGCCAGCCAAGAATTCTTCACCCAGCAAGTCTCTCCTTCAGATATGAGGGAGACATATTGTATTTTCCAGCAAACAAAAATTGTGGGAGTTCATCACCACACAACCAGCCCTGCAAGAAATTCTCAAGGGAGTCATTCATCTGCAATCTGAATAATGGTGACTGCTATCACAAATACACAAGAAAGAGCAAAACCCACCATTAAAACAAAAATGCCAGGGCTGGCCCATGGCTCACTTGGGAGAGTGTGGTGCTGAAAACACCAAGGCCACAGGTTTGGATCCTTATATAGGGATGGCTGGTTAGCTCACTTGGGAGAGCGTGGTGCTGACAATACCAAGTCAAGGGTTAAGATCCCCTTACCAGTCATCCTTTAAAAAAAAAAAAATGCCAGCAAGAAAGAAAAAGAAGCTAAATCATCCCACCTTAAATTTCCAACTAACATTGAAAGAGAAATAAAAGGGGAAATAATGATCAAAAGATATTTAAACCATGTAAACAAAAAGCAATTAAATGACAGGAATTAAGCAACACTTGTCAATAACTACCCTAAATGTGAATGAACTAAACTCCCCGTTCAAAAGACACAGACTGACAGATTGGATTAAAAAGCTAGACCCAGGTATATGCTGTCTTCAAGAGACCCATCTCACATATACAGACACACACAGAATAAAAGTGAAGGGATGGAAAAAGATATACCATACAAATGGAAACCAAAAATGAGCAGGAGTATTGGACAAAATTGACTTTAAACCAAAAAACATTAAAAAAAAGAGACAAAGAAGGCTACTATATAATAATAAAGGGATCTATCCAGCTAGTAGACATAACAATCATAAACGTGTATGTGCCCAATACTGGAGCACCCAGATATATAAAGCAAACACTCTAAGACCTTCAAAAAGAAATAGGCCATAACATTACTAGTGGGTGATCTGAACACCCCTCTCTCAGCATGGGACAGATCTTCCAGGCAACAAGTCAACAAAGAGACACAGGATTTAATCTACACCTTAGACCAACTGGACTTGGCAGATACATACAGAACATTTCACTCAACAGCTAAAGAATATACTTTCTTCTCATCAGCTCATGGAACATTCTCTAGGATAGACCACATATTAGGTCACAAATCTAGTCTCAGCAAATTTTAAAAACCTGAAATTTTTCCAAGTATCTTTTCAGTATCTTTTTTAGACCACAATGGACTAAAATTGGAAATAAATAATAAGCAAAACTCTGGACACTACACAAATACATGGAAACTAAACAAAAGGCTCCTGAATGACCTATGCGTCCAGGAAGAAATTAAAAAGGAAATCAAAAAATTTCTAGAAACTGATGAAAATAAAGATACATCATACCAAAACATGTTAGATACTGCAAAAGCAGTACTAAGAGGCAAATTTATTGCATTAAATGCTTACATCAAAAGAATGGAAAGACTTCAAATAAACAACCTAACCCTATGACTCAAAGAACTTGAAAAACAACAAAAATCCAAACCTAAAGGTAGTACATGGAAAGAAATAATTAAGATCAGAGCAGAACTAAATGAAATAGAGATCCAAAAAACAATAGAAAAGATCAACAAAAAGTTGGTTTTTTGAGAAGATAAATAAAATAGACAAACCATTAGCTAGGTTAACAAAAAAAAGAGAAGACCCAAATAACAAAAATCAGAAATGATAGAGACTATTATAAACAACTATATGGTCAAAAAATATGAAAATCTGGAAGAACATGGATAAGTTTCTAGACACATACAAACTACCCAGACTGAACTAAGAAGAGACAGAAAACCTGAACAGACCAATAACAAGCAAGGAGATTGAAGCAGGAATTAGCAAACTTCCAACAAAGAAAAGTCCAGGTCTGGATGGTTTTACAGCTGAATTCTATCAAACTTTTAAGAGGAGTTAATACCAATTCTCCTATTCCAAGCAATTGAAATAGAAGCTATTCTCCCAAACTCATTCTATGAGGCCAACATAACTTTGATAACAAAACCAGATAAAGACACAACAACAACAACAAAAAGAAAATTGCAGGCCAATATCCTTGATGAACCTAGATGCTAAAATCCTCAACAAAATATTAGCAATCAGAGTACAGCAACAGGGCCGGCCTGTGGCTCACTCTGCAGAGTGCGGTGCTGATAACACCAAGGCCACGGGTTTGGATCCCATATAGGGATGGCCGGGTCGCTCACTGCCTGAGCGTGGTGCTGACAACACCAAGTCAAGGGTTAAGATCCCCTTACCGGTCATCTTTAAAAAAAAAAAAAAAAGAATACAGCAACAGATCAAAAAATTATACATTATGATCAAGTGGGATTCATCCCAGGGATGCAAGGATGGTTCAACATATGAAAGTCAATAAATGTGAAACATCACGTAAACAAACTCAAGGACAAAGACCGTATGATTATCCCAATAGATGCTGAAAAAGCTTTGGACAAAATTCAACATCCCTTCATTTCATGATAAAGACTCTCAACAAATTAGGTATAGAAGGAAAATATCTCAACACAATAAAAGCCATTTATGACAAGCCCACTGCCAGTATCATTCTGAATAGGGAAAAACTGACAGCCTTTCCTATAAGAACAGGAACAAGATGAGGATGCCCACTCTCACCACTTCTATTTAACATACTACTGGAGGTACTAGCCAGAGCAATCAGGCAAGAGAAAGAAATAAAGGAAATCCAGATTGGAAAATATGAAGTCAAACTTTCTCTATTTGCCGATGACATGATACTATATGGAGAAAAACCTAAAGACTCTATCAAAAAAAGCCCAGAGCTGGTTAATAACTTCAGTGATGTTGCAGGATACAAAATAAATGCCCCCAAATCAGTTGCATCTATATATTCAAACAATGAACTAACAGAAGGAGAAATCAAGAAAGTAAGCCAATTCTCTCTCTCTCTCTCTCTCTCTCTCTCTCTCACACACACACACACACACACACACACACACACACAGAGACACACACACACACAAAATACCCGAGGATCAGTGTAAGCAAGGAGGTGAAAGATATCTACGATGAGAACTACAAACCACTTCTAAAAGAAATTAAAGAAGATACAAAAAGGTGGAAAGATTCCATGCTCTTGGATTGGAAGAATTAATATACAAAGTTGTGAAACTGTCTGTACTACCCAATGTGATCTACAGAGTCAATGCAATCCCCACCAAAATACCAAAGACATTCTTCACAGACATGGAAAAAACAATCATATCTTTCATACAGAACAACAAAAGACCCTGAATAGCCAAAGCAATCCTGAGCAAAAAAGATAAAGCCAGGGCCGGCCTGTGGCTCACTCGGTAGAGTGCGGTGCTGATAACACCAAGGCCGTGGGTTCGGATCCTATATAGGGATGGCCGGTTTGCTCACTGGCTGAGCGTGGTGCTGACAACACCAAGCCAAGGGTTGAGATCCCCTTACCGGTCATCTTTAAAAAAGAAAAAAAAAAAAAATATATATATATATAAAGCCAGAGGCATAACTCTACCTGACTTTAAATTATACTACAAAGCTATTGTAACCAAAACAGCATGGTCCTGTTATAAAAATAGACATTCAGACCAGTGGAGCAGAATTGAGAAATTACCCCTCAGGCTTACAGCCATCTGATATTGGACAAAAGCAACAAAAATCTACATTGGGGAAAAACAGCCTCTTCAACAAGTGGTGCTGGGAAAACTGGATAGCCATAAGCAGAAGAATGAAACTAGCTATGCATGTCTCACCATACACTAAAATCAACTCAAAAGGAATTAAAGACTTAAGTATAAGACCCAAAACTGTAAAATAACTAAGGGAAAATATAGGTGAAACACTTCGGCAACTAGGTCTGGGCACAGGCTTTATGAACATGAGCCCAAAAGCACAAGCAACAAAAGAAAATATAAACAAATGGGACTATATCAAACTAAAAAGCTTCTGCACAGCAAAGGAAACAATCAACAGAGTGAAACAACAACCTACAGTGGGAGAAAATTTTTGTTAACTATGTATCTGACAAGGGATTAATATCCAGAATATACAGAGAACTCAAGCAATTATACAGTAAAAAACCAAATAATCCAATTAGAAAATGGGCAAGGGAGCTGAATAGACATTTTTCAAAGGAAGACCTACAAATGGCCAACAGATACATGAAAAAATGCTCAACATCACTAGTCATCAGGGAAATGCAAATTAAAACTACATTGAGGTACCACCTCACCCCAGTTAGATCGGCTATAATCAAAAAGATGGTAGAAGGGCTGGTCTGTGGCTCATTTGGGAGGGTGCGGTGCTGCTAAAACCAAGGTCATGGGTTCAGATCCCTATGTAGGGATGGCCGGTTAGCCCACTTGGGAGAGCGTGGTGCTGACAACACCAAGTCAAGGGTTAAGATCCCCTTACCGGTCATCTTTAAAAAAACAAACAACCCCCCCCCCCAAAAAAAAAAAAAGATGGTGAATAACAAATGCTGGTGAGAGTCTGGAGAGAAGGGAACACTCCTACACTGTTGGTGGGACTGTAAAGTAGTACAATCACTATGGGAAACAGTATGGAGTTTTCTCAAACAACTACAAATAGATCTTCCATATGATCCAGCAATCTCACTTCTGGGTATATACCCAGAGGAATGGAAATCATCATGTCAAAGGGATACCTACACTCCCATGTTCATTGCAGCTCTGTTTACAATTGCCAAGACATAGAACCAGCCAAATGTCCATTGATAGATGACTGGATAAGGAAACCGTGGTATATATACACCATGGAATACTACTCTGCCATAAAAAAGAATGAAATACTCCCACTTGCAACAACATGGATGCTCCTGGAGAAACTTATGTTGAGTGAAATAAGCAAAATACCACATGTGCTCACTCATATGTAGGAGCTAAGAGAGAAAGAAGAACATTCCTTGGGCTACAAAGTGGAGTGGGGGAGAAGGGGATGGGGAGGGAGGTGGGGGTAATTGGGTGGGGGACACAGGGTACGAAAGAAATTTCTGGTAATGGATATGCTGCCAGTATGAATCTGGCCCTCACACCATGCCACAAGGAGTGATAATCAGGATTGTATCTCATGAATAATCATTAAAAAAAACTAATAAGGAAAAAAAATTAAATTAACCAAAATTAAATAAAATTTAAAACGCAACCACTTTTCAAGTGCTTAATATCCACATGTGGCTAGTGGCTACTGTATGAGACATCACAGATATAAAACATTGCCAACCTGGCAGAAAAGTTCTATGGGACAGTACTAGAATAAAAACCATAAGGAAAAAGACAAATCTAGAATATTACATATTCTACAAGACAAATGGCCTATGTTTTATAAAATGTCAAGGTCGGGGCCGGCCCGTGGCTCACTCGGGAGAGTGTGGTGCTGATAACACCAAGTCAAGGTTAAGATCCCCTTACTGGTTATCTTTTAGAAAAATAAATAAAAAATAAGTAAATAATATGTCAAGGTCATTGAAGAAAATAAGGAGGAATTATTCTAGATGAGACATAATAACTTGTCATCCTGTATCAAATCTTGGTTTGAGAAGATCAGCTATAACAGACATTTTTTTCAGACAACTAGGGAAATTTAGGGAATTGTTCATTTTGATGTGTATGATAATAGTATGGTGATTATGTAGGAAAAAATTTTAAATGTGTACAATATGTGAAGGTCAAATCAGGATATGTAGCTTACTCATCATTACAATATGTAATCAATCACATATTGTATACAACTATTGATAGTCAACTTTGTAACCCACAAATATGTATAATCAATTATGTTTCAATAAAAAATAAATTTGGGCTGGCCTGTGGCTCACTCTGGAGAGTTCGGTGCCGTAGTGCTGAGAACACCAAGCCAAGGGTTAAGATCCCCTTACCAGTCATCTTTAAAAAAAAAAAATAATAGAGTAAGTATTAGGGCCGACCAGTGGCTCACTCAGGAGAACCGGTGCTGATAACACCAAGGCCACGGTTTCGGATCCTATGTAGGGATGGCTGGTTGCTCAATGGTTGAGCGTAGTGCTGACAACACCAAGTCAGGGGTTAAGATCCCCTTACCAGTCATCTTTAAAAAAAAAAAAAAAAAATTAATTAATTAAAAAACTTTTAAAAATGTATACTTAAAAACTTGGTGTGAATAGTCATATCTGTAAAAAGCCTGGAGAAAGAAAACCTATATGGAAAAGCAAATGTGGCAAAATATTAATAATTGTTGTTACATATTTTTGTCTTTGTACTATTTTGTTTTTTGTATGTGTGAAAATTTTAATAAACTTAAGTACACTGTGATTGAGGGCTGCAAATGGACTGAACATGAACAAAAGAGCTCTGATAATGGTCACTGGGCAAAAGGATAGCTTATACTTGATAATCTGATCACCTTCTCAGGGATGAATGCTCTGCAGTCCTTGGCTCGAGGCCCTGTGTTCTAGAGTAGGGTGAGCCTCACTGTTCAGCAATATAGAACTAAGAATTCTCTCCTTTACAAAGTATTCTTTTTTTTTTTTTTTTTTT
>NW_007732489.1:8948-12588 GCF_000696425.1 Galeopterus variegatus | reverse complement strand
GAACCGGCCATCCCTATATGGGATCCGAACCCGTGGCCTTGGTGTTATCAGCACCGCACTCTACCGAGTGAGCCACAGGCCGGCCCCGTTACAAAGTATTCTTTGTACTTACTTCAGTCTGATTTTTCCAATATCTTAATTTTCTGTTTCTTATTTTAAAAAATAAGGAACAAAATTTTAAAAAAAGTTTTTAGTGAGCTTATGTGGCCTTTTAGGATTCTTGGCACATTTTTGTCCTAGATAGCTGTCAATTTCACTATTTTATTTTACTTTCTCTACAGCCTTTCTTTGATTATTAATTTTAACTCTTATGTTAAGTAATAAAAATAAATAAATAAAATGCCAGCCCAATGGTCCAGCAACAGATCCGAAAGAGGCTTTCACTTTATCTTGACATAATGGCAGATCATAATCAGTTGTGAAATATTAGAAGTAATTTGTAACTCTTTTAAACAGATTGGTTAGTTTAAGGTTCTCTCTAAAATCACTTACACTCACATTCCAATATGCTATCTTAAGTAAGTGGGGGAAAGTATGGAGTTACAATTGTACTGGCAATTATGTCTATCGTGTCTATATGAAAAGTCCACTGTTGTTTATAATGTTTAAAGTGAGTTGTCATTTTATTATTTCTGCTTTCAAAACTTTTTGTCCATGAATATATTTCTCAAAAGAAAAATGTCATGGGCAGATGAAATCTAATGTCAGTAAGAATAGGTTACATAGTAACCACCAGTTACAACTGCTCAAAGACCATGTATCATAAATGATAATGAAAAGTTCTGGTTTACTTTGTTGAAGACAATCATATAATAGTGTAGCATCACCTTGTAAAGTCATTCCATGAACAAGTGGTCTGAAAAATCACATCCTCTTTGCTCACTCAATAACTCATTATAAAATAGCCTTGGGAATTCTGGAGAAATTCTTGAAGATAATGCATCATTTAAGGATTTCTTAAAAACAAAACAAGTCTATTTCAATTTTAACATCAACATGGTATGAAATTTTGATGACAATGGTAAACAAAGGTTTATACCACCTCATGCTTGTCCCCCAGCCAAACAGATCCCATCCTACTGTTTAGCAATTTCTTGTGTATCCTTTCAGAAATGTTTTTTGTACTTAATCTTAGAAAATGACCCTGGGCAGCCCATACATTGACCATTTCTCTTTAATGGCTGCATAGCATGTCATCTATGGATACGGACATATGGATATTATGGTTATTTCCAATCCTCTGCTGTTACATACAGTGTTGCAAAGAATATCCTTGTAAATACATCATTGTGTATATATGCCAATACCTATTGATATACAGTCATGTTCCCTATAACCAAATTTTGGTCAACAACCGACCATATATATGATGGTGGTCCCATAAGATTACAATGGCTATACCATACAGCCTAGGTGTGTAGTAGACTAGACCATCTAGGTTTGTGTAAGTGTACCCTACGATGTTTACACAATGACAAAATGGCCTAAAGACTCATTTCACAGAACATATCCCCATCATTAAGCGATGAATGATGGTATTCCTATTAACAATTTCTGCACCAATGTTTTTATTTTTATTTATTTATTTATTTATTTTTTCAAAAGATGACCGGTAAGGGGATCTTAACCCTTGACTTGGTGTTGTCAGCACCACGCTCAGCCAGCGAGCTAACTGGCCATCCCTATATGGGATCCGAACCCGGGGCCTTGGTGTTATCAGCACCGTACTCTCCCGAGTGAGCCACGGACCGGCCCTGCACCAATGTTTTTAAATTTTACTAGATGCTTAATTGTTCTCCAGAGGTTATTTCAACTTGTATTTCTACCAACAATGTACAAGGGTAAAATTTTATTTTACTTTTTCTGGCTGGCCAGTACTGAGATCCAAACCCTTGACCTTGGTGTTGTAACACCCCACTCTAGCCAACTGAGCTAACTGGACAGCCCTAAGAGTAAAATTTTAAACTTCTAAGAAAAAGAGCGTCTTAGAAGTGGTTGTGAATATTTCAAAGTCATCCCTGAGAAATACTATAGACCAAATATTTTCTGAAATGCATACATAAGCTAAAAAATGTTTCTGAAATGTAACAAGAAACATAAAAGTTCACTTCTAATTGAATGGATGCACAGGCATATCAGGAAGAGTACAATCTCTTTGGCAAAGGATTCCCCCTTTCAAAAACATCAGGACCCAACAATTTATTGAGTTTTTCAAGAAAAAAAAATTTAATTCCTCAATGATTACTAACCACAATGGTGCAGGTATTAAATTGTGTTGCCCTGTAAGCATACTGCAGTCTCAAAGAATTGAGATTAAAAACCAAAAATAATATAACATATCTTGAACCTGGAAGGCTTAATTTTAGATAAGTATAGTTGAACTTTTCGAGGCTTTGAAGAAATATTGTTTAAAAAAATAATTTCCATCCCTCTATCAGTAACTGGCAGAGAGTAAGTTATCCTGCTATGTGGCACTTCTGGTAGAACTTCATAGTAGGTCTTACACATGCAGGGAAATGGTACAGCACAGAACCAAAGAGCTTGGATTCTGGATATCAGATAGCTGGAGTGCTCAGAAAGGTCAATGGTAATCTGCCCTGTGATAAGCTTATATACTGACTCCAAATTCTACATCAACAAATGAGCAGTCTCCTGGAGAGACTTATGTTGAGTGAAATAAGCAAAGCACAGAGGGATAAATACCACATGTGCTCACTCATAAGTGGGAGCAAAGAGAGAAAGAAGGAAGTAAAGAAAGACTACAGTGGTGTGTTGGATTTGCAGAGGGAGAGAATATACCTTGGGCTACAAAGTGGAGTGGGAGAGATAAGGGAAGGGGAAGGGAGGATGAGGATAATTGGGTGGGGAACACAGGGTACAAACACAATTTGTCATAATGGGTATGCTCCCGGTCTGAATCTGGCTTTCACATCTTGGGCATGAGGGGTGACAGTCAGCTTTGTATCTCATGAATATTTACAACCAATAAAAAACAAAACAAAACAAATAAGCAGTCTCCAATTCAAGAAAGAAAATAGTGTCTTCAAAATTAGATCAGGCTTCAATTAAGGTCAAACAGAGATAATTTGAAGAAAATGTATATTCTTTTTAATAAGTCAATCTTCTCATCTGCTCCTCCCTTCAGACTAAGAATGAGGCACTCTTTCTGTCTAGAACTTTCACCAGGGACTAGGTTAACCCCCCCCCCCCCGAAGGTCCTGGCTCCCTCTTTCCTGTATCTTCAAGATTTCTATACTAGCTTCCCACCGTACAAACTTTCTTATGTCTCCTTAAAAAACTCTTCCCTTAATCCAATTATCTCCTTGTAACCTCAATCTTCTCTTATGCACCTTACACGAGAGCACCCTAAAAAACGATATTGTCTTTACTCCCCACCTCACTCATGGCTTTTCCCCACCATTCCTCTAAAATTCCCCTTACAGTAAGATTAACACTTACCATACTTAGTTAAATCCAATGGATTCTTTTTGAATCTTATCTTACTTGACCTCTCAGCAACATCTGTCATTAGGCTATTGTGACTCTCTTAAAACTCTCCTCTTGTTTCCAGGATACCATTTCCCAAATTCTACTTTTTCATTTTTTAAATTTTTTTTTTTTTTTTTTTTTGTCTTTTGTC
>NW_007732489.1:0-8404 GCF_000696425.1 Galeopterus variegatus | reverse complement strand
TGCTCCCGCGCCTCGCTCAGCCAGTGAGCGGGAACCGGTCTGTATGTAGGTTCCGAACCCTCGGGCGGGAGCGCCGCCACGCTTCCCAAGCGGCGCACTTATCCAGTGCGCCACCGGGCCGGCCCCCATTTATTAAATATTTATACAGCACCCACAATGGTGCCAACTACTGATCTAAGAACTGGGGATACAGTCTCCTTACGGAGACTTGTAAATAGGCAATTAAATTATAACTCGATATGTATAATTAGAGCTATGACAGAGGCAAGAACAGGCTGCTAAGGGAACAAAAAAGAGAGTCAGAGTGAATTTCCAGAGTAAGTTTTCTCCTTCATAATCACATTTCCTGCTAACCTATTAACGTTCCCCAGGGTTTTCCCCCCACCACCTTTTTTTTAAAACTCCCCTTATGCCTGTCTCAGCCACAAGGTAACAAATACCTCTGCATAAATGACTGTTGAATACAAATTTGTGTATTCTGGATATTTACTGTGTTCCTATTATCCTTTCCCCAAACCACTGCTTTTGTTCAATCACTTGTCACTTCCCACATGAATTAATGCAATGGTGATGTCCTGTTTTTTTTCAGCAGATTGCTTAAGATCATACTGTTCAACCCACTGCCCTTCATTGCATACAAACTCCTTTATATTATGCCCCCGTGGCCATCTCATTAGACTCATCTCCTGCCACTCCACCAACCCCCAGCCACTCAAAAATTTGCAATTCTCCACTACCCCAACCCTACTCTGTGCACACACATCCATGGCTTTGACAAATTTGTCTTTACCAGAGCTTTCCTCATTACTCTTCAGCCTGACTTCTATTTGTCCCTGAAGACCCAGGTGAGTTATGCCTCTACTGAGAAAGCTCCCTCATTCCCTTGCATCCACCCAGGCCCTTCCCACGGGTCCCAAAGCACCCTGCATATACCTCTATCTTAATTCTTAACACAGGCCAGCGCCTTGAGGTCAGGCCCACATCCAATTCTGCACCACCCAGCAGAGGTTTAGCATGTTCCAAGGGCTTAATAAAGTTAGTCAAATGAATAAATCAATCAAGAACCAGGATTTCCCTGTCCCAAATGACATGCAAAATAAACTCAACCAAAATGCCAGCTAAACGGTTAACTCAGGTGGTTAGAGCTTGGTGTTATAACACCAAGGCAAAGGGTTCAGATTCCCGTATAGGCCAGCCACCACAAAAAAAAAAAAAAAAAAAAAAAAAAAAAAAAGCCAGTTAAAGCTCGGTACTTCCTCCTGCATTCCCGAAACTACCAGTACAGGCAACGATCCACCAATCCAAGACCGAAGAGGAACTACAAAAACCATGAGTGTTTTTCGAGATGGGAGGGTCAGTTGCACAACTGGACCCCCACTGCCTCGCCCCAACTCCTTCTTCCCACCCCTACCTTGCAGAAAAACCAAGCATTTAGGGGGGGAGGGGGTAGAGGGAAGGGAAAAATAGGCCCATTGGGGAAATGACCCCAAAAGAAAGCAACTGGCAGCTCACCTAGGCTGCAGGCACGCCCTGGGACAGCTCCCCAACTGCCTTGCCTATCTCACAGTATTGATGGGGGAGGGGAGAGGAGAAAAAACGGTTCCCACCCCAGGTCTCAGTCGCACCCCAGGCCAGCCCAGGGTGGTGCCCTCTGCAGAGGCTATATTACCTCTTACGAAAAGGACCTTATCTGATCGTCCTTTTCAGTTCGCACAAGATGAAGCGGTGCGGGGCAGCAGTTGTCAACTGTCCGTCGCCACCAGCTCTCGCCCTAATGGCGGCCGCTACCGGCCGCGACAGGAGCCTTTATAGGAGACCCGCGGCGGGCCGCCTGCCCATTGGTCTCAGCCAGTCACGTGGCCACGCCCTGACGCAGGCAGCGGGAAAGGGACGCGCGGGTGTGAGCTCTGCAGCAGAGGCTTGGAGCGTCGGCAGGGCAGGTCGGGGGCGGCGTCCTCGCCCAGCGCTCGTTGGTTGAGCCCTTGCTTAACGCTCTGCAGGGAGCCGGGGGGTTAGAAGGAGGGGCGCTGCCCTTGAGGCGTCTCCAGTTAAGACAATTTTTCTACTAATCAGTTCGCCCTATGCTGTTATTGGGGAGGTTTGTGAGTTTTGGCGTGTCTTCGTTCTACTCCTGCTTTTCTCCACCCCTCTCCACAGCTCCTGTCTCTTGCACATAGTGAGTGCTTAATAAACATTAGCTAGCAGCTGAGGCTAGAGCCGACATGATATCGTTGGGTTTAAAGTGGCCCTTAAGAGCTGTCTTACAACAGCTGCGAGCCCATAGTGATTTGGGATTTTCCTAGGATTTTGGCAACTACCTCCTGATGGTTTGTGGATACTTTAAAAGTGCTAACACGTATCGGAAGAATATATTTAGCACAGTAGTTGCCTTCTGGATGCAACTGCAAACAATGTTTCTGAATTCTTAATACTCCTTCCTGGATGGATGGATGGTTAGGGGAGGGGAGGGAAAGGCAAAAAGAGTTGATGAGCAGCTCCCTAACCCCATCAAAAACAATCAATCTCCAGTTTCCAGAAGTGGAAATCTGGGGGCCATTAACAGCTTGACACGTCTTAATTCAATCACTTTGATGTGGGATGAAAGATCCTCAGGGCCAAGTGTTAGCAAGAAAGCACACTCTATCTACTCACTAGAGGCCACATAAATACCTGGGTTGGGAGGCATTTTTACGTTAGAAAGGTTCTTTTTACTCAAAACACCAAAAATGGCTTACTTTAGTCAAAGAAATAATTAGAAGGCCCTGATTTCCAAGTAATCTGATGATCAAGAATTGTATGAAAGGGTCAATACCGTAGTGTATATGTACTTTTTTGTTTAGATTTTATTTTCGTGTTCTCATTTTTGTTTTTTTAAAATCTTATGGGCCGGCCTGTGGCTCACTTGGGAGAGTGTGGTGCTGATAACACCAAGGCCTCGGGTTCGGATCCCTTTATAGGGATGGCTGGTTCGCTCACTGGCTGAGCGTGGTGCTGACAACACCCAGCCAAGGGTTGAGATCCCCTTACCGGTCATTTTAAAAAAAAAGAAAATAAAATCTCATTATCCAGTGAAAAGGTAGGTGGGTACAGTCCTAGGGTGTGACCCTCACACCATGAAAAGCCTAAGAGAGGTCAAAGGAAATAAAAGACCAGTATGAGTCAGAACAAATCTTGCCCCAACTATCAAGTTTTTGGCTCTTTTCCTGAGAACCAATGGCAGAGGGAAGTGCAGACTACGGAGTAGCCTGAATGATCTTTTAAAAAACGAAATCTCCTCATGTTACCACCCTTAAAACCTTTCAATTAGTTTCCATTATTTTTAGGATTAAGGGCAAAACCCTTCATATGAGCTACAAGGTCGTACACGATTTATCTACCTTCAGTTTCAGCCACGCCTCCAGCAGGGGCCCCATCTCCAGCCACACTGACCACTCAACTCTTCCAGTGCCCTGTTCTCTCTCTGGGCTTTCATAATTGGCTTTTCTCTCCTTCCTCCTATCCCCACACTCACTCCTCAGGTCTCAGCCTAAAGTCATTTCCTCAAGGAGGCCTCCACTAGATTAGATCTTCCTGATATATACTCTTATTACAACCTAGTTACATAGCACTTATTAATTGTATAGTCAGCAATATATTCAATGTCTATTTCCCACTAGACAATAAGTACCATGAGTGCAAAGTATCAAAAGGCTTTAAAGTGTATTATCATTCAGAATATTATCCTTTGATCTGTCCCCGGTTTTAAGGACCATGGCAAATCAGATTTGAATTGATTAAGGGTGTGGGTGGGTGGGCAGGGGAAAGTGACAAGACCAGATTTAAGGGCTTAAGCAAAACAAAACAAAACAAAACAAAGCAAAACAAAACAAAACTTGGAATGGTTGCAAAATGGAGAATATGAAGAATGGGCTTATTTGGGGGTAGACTCCCCAGGATTTGGTGTTCCATTGGATATAAAGATGATCTGGGTTTCTGGCTTGAGCACTTGGATAGTGGTATCATTTACTGGAAAGGGAATCAGTCTTAGGAAGGGGATCATGTTTGAGGGAGGAGCAAGATCATTAGTCCAGTTTTGAACGTAATTAATTCAAGGTGCCTTGTAAGATATCTGCGTGGAAGTTTTGAATGGGGAGTTGATTATTTGGTTCAAGATGCAGTCTAGGCTGAAGATGGGAAAGGAGAGCAGGAAAGAGGTTAGAAGAGGATGTGAAAGATTTGTGAAAGTTGTCAGAATAAAAAAAAAGTCACTTGTGTTAAAAACCCCTGAGAAATAAAGCCGAGGAAAGCCATGAAGGGAGGGTTCTCAGGCACAAATGCCTGATAAAAATTATTATAAAGGACTCTGCAAAACCACAGCCTTGCTCAAAAGCCATAGTAACCTTACACAAAAAGTACTTCTGTGAGGACATCTGCCCAGCAACTGCTTGTCCAACCTCAGACTGGCATTACCCTTGTTATTGGTACTTGTAACTAAGGATAATTATCACAAAATGATTGTGTAGTCCTCCATCACTTTTCCTTCAAAACCTTTTGTCTTCCTTTACATTCCTGAATATGCACAGTTTATATGTCATGCAGATTCCCATTGCGGTGTTACATTCCTATTTTTAAAACTCATGTTTCTGGGGTCGGCCCGGTGGCGCACTGGATAGTGCACTGCTTGGGAAGTGCGGCGGCGCTCCCGCCGAGGGTTCGGATCCCACATACAGACCGGCCGCTCACTGGCTGAGCAAGGTGCGGGAGCAACACCGAGGGTTGCGATCCCGTTGCCGGTCCCGGTCCGGTACGGGCGCGACACTGAGGGTTGCGATCCGTTGCCGGTCACGAAAAAAGACAAAAAGGAAAAAAAAACAAACAAACTCATGTTTCTTTTAGAGCCTCTCTATTTGTTATTTAGAATAACAGGTACAAAATAATTATTATGGAGAACAGAAAAATAAGCCGATTGATTGGGAAAATGTGTTAGTAAGACATATTTGAGACAGTTGAGACCCCAAAATTGGTGACTGTTCATGGAGAAATAGGATAGTTGCTTTTATTCAACACCGAGATTTGCCAGGAGTGATAGAAAAACAATAGAGGAAAGTAGCTTCTAGAATATTGAAAAGAAAGTGGCTAAAGACCATACTGAGACTAGAATATTACAGGGCTATTTTATGTCATATGGAAATAGTTGTAATTATGGTTTGTTTTTCTTTTTCTTTCTTTGGGCAGCTGGCCCATATGGGAATCTGAACCCTTGTCCTCGGTGTTATAACACCACACTCTAACCAACTGAGCTAACCAGCCAGCCCTGTAATTATGCTTTTTAAAAGCATCAAACATAGTTCCATCTAATATGTACTTTAGTTTTAGTCAAGATTTCACATGAACATAGCTCAAAGACTTGAAGTTTCCATCCTTCATTCTACCATTAGATTCAACAAGAGAAAGCCCAACTTTCTGGTCGCCATAGGAACTATAGATTCACAAGTGTCCCCATAACTCAGAGTTAAATATATATATATATTTTTTTAAAAAGATGACCGGTAAGGGGATCTCAACCCTTGGCTTGGTGTTGTCAGCACCACGCTCAGCCAGTAAGCAAACTGGCCATCCCTATATAGGATCCAAACCCGTGGCCTTGGTGTTATCAGCACCGCACTCTACCGAGTGAGCCACAGGCAGGCCTAGAGTTAAAGAATTTAAATTTGCAACTAGTTTTGTGTGTAAATTAGAAGGCAATGTATTACATGGGACGTGCTTTATTACAAAAACTAGAATATTTCAGTTCTCTCTGTGTTACTAAAACCAAAAGTCAATTCTCACTGGTTCCTTCTTTTGGTGGCTGGCAGGTACAGGGATAAAACCCTGGACTTTGGGGTTATCAGCACCATACTCAAACCAACTGAGCTAACTGGCCAGACTGGTTCCCTCTGAATCCTCCAGTCTCAGTGTTGGAATGCTCTAGTGCTCAGTCCTTGGACCATCTCCCTATGTATCTTTTAAAAAAAATTTGGTGTCCAGTATGGGGATCTGAACCCTTGACCTTGGTGTTATAACACTGCCCTCTAACCAACTGAGTTAACCTTCTCCTATGAGCACATCCACTCTCAAGGTTTATCTGCTCTTGGCTCTCACATTTATGTCTATCCTGAACCTTCTCCCCGAACTCTGGACTCACATATCCAACCGCCTACTGGATATCTCCACTTGGAATGTCTAATAAGCATCTGAAATTTGTGTGTCCAACCCGAGTTTCTGATATTCCCCTTCAAACTTCTCCACCCACATCTCAGTAAATGGCTGCTCCAGTCTTACATTATTCAGGCCAAAAATTTTGATCATCCTCTCTCTCACATCTTACAGCTAATTGAGTCATCCAATCAACTTCAAAAGGATTGGATTCACTGGCAAATCTGTACAGCCAAATTTTCAAAACTTATTCAGAATCTAAACTACAATAGTCCTCCCTTATCCATGGGGGATACATTCCAAGACCCCCAGTAGATGCCTGAAACTGCAGATAGTTCTGAACCCTGTATATACTGTTTTTTCCTATACATACATTTCCATGATAAAGTTTAATTTATAAATTAGGCACAGTAAGAGATTAACAATAGCTGATAATAAAATAGAACAATCATAACCATATACTGTAATAAAAGTTACGTGAATGTGATCTCTATCTCTCTCAAAATACTTTGCACTGTACTCACCCTTCTTGTGATCTGTTGATGTGATAACCGAGACTAAGTGACTAGCAGGCAGGTAGTGTCCACAGTGTGGATCCACTGAACAAAGGGAGGATTCACCTCCTGGGTGTGATGCTACTCAGAACTGCACTCAATTTAAAACTTATGAATTGTTTACTTCTGGAATTTCCCCTGTAATATTTTCAGATCTTGGCTGGCTATGGGTAACTGAAACCACAGAAAGCAAAACTATGGATCAGAGAGGGCTACTGTAGTCCAACTCAATGTACATTTTCTTCTGGCTTATTGCAACAGACTTCAAACTCATCCCCAACGCTTCTGCTTCCATCTGGGGCCCGCTTCAGTCTCCCCTCAACACAGCAATTGAATGATCTTGGTAATACCTTGGTCAATTCATATCATTTCATTCCCCAGAACCTTTAAATGGCTTCCCATTTTCCTCATAGTAAAAGTCAAAGTCCTTTCAAGGGATTCATCTATGCCCCCACCCTCAATATTATTTGATTTTCTTGCTTGCTCCCCTCCCCCACACTCACTCCATTGCAGCCAGACTCACCTCCTTGCTAATCCCAGAACACTAGCCAGCTTCCTGCCTCAGAACCTTTGCTGTAGCTGATTCCTTGGGAGGCTTTTGCCCCAGAAAGTTCAATGGCTCACTCCCTTATTGTCTTCAGATGTTGACTCAAATGTCAGCGTCTCAGTGCAGCCTTCCATGGCTGTCTAAATTAAAACATCACATACACACATACATACATATACACATTTCCTATTTCCATTCCTGCTTTGCTTTTCTTCTCAGTTCTAATTACCTACACACTATATGTTTGTACTTAGTTATCTTATCTGCTGTCTCTTTACCCTACTAGATTATAAGCACTATAAGGGCAAGGATTTTTATCAGTTTTGTTCTTGATGTATCCCAAGTACATAAATTAGTGTTTGACATATAACACGCACTCAGTAAACATTTGACAAATATACATTTGGATTGTTCTGCTCTGCCACAGAGAGAATTGAAAGAATGACAGGACCCGAGCTGACAGTTCATCAGAGAAGTTCCACTTTATTTGAGGGTGAAGCATACATTATTATAGAGAGCTGAGTTCCAGGAGAGGGTGGTTAGTACGCGGGGCGGTGGCTGATTGGTCGGAAGGGCGGGTGATGATTTTGATAGGCCATACTTTGGCGCCGGCAGGAATGTTAGGACCTGGAAGAGAAGCCGGGAAGGCGCCATGTTTTAGGGAATGTCTCCTTTGGGGTTTTATGGGGCCCTACATTCCTCCCTTTTTCCTCTATTGGGGGGTAAGGTCGTCAAGGTCTTCAAGCTACTTCTTGCTGGAGAGGGGCATTGAGAGGGGAGGAACAGGGAGGAGAAGGAAGCCCTTTATTATACCCCGAAGGAGAGTGGTAAATAGGGTGATTTCGAGGGGGGAGAAATCCATGAAGGTTCCTTGGAGCCATAAGTCGGCCATCTGCTGTGTCCAGTGGGTGTAAAAGGTTGCAGGAGAGATCATCCAGGCATCTGCAGCTATGGTGGTTAGGAACAAGCGCCATTGGTGACTTCAGTGCATCAGGCGTCTGCAGAGGAGTGAGAGGGGTCCTCCGTGGCCAACAGCTGGTAATTTCTAAGTAAAAGCTGGTTAAGGGCCGGCCTGTGGCTCACTCGGGAGAGTGTGGTGCTGATAACACCAAGGCCATGGGTTCGGATC
>NW_007732488.1:129728-132018 GCF_000696425.1 Galeopterus variegatus | reverse complement strand
CCCAACCTCACCACCCAGCTGTCTTTCCTCCCTCTTCCTTTACCTTGCCCCCTCTGCCATCTTTGCTCCAGTCACCCTGGGCTCCCACACAGGCCTTTGCATTCACTTTCCCTCTGCTTCCAAACACCTCCTTGGCTGCTTTCCATGCCACATTCAGGACCAGGCACAAGGATCCCCAATCAATGCCCTGCCTGATTTCCCTGCTGCCTAAGATAGCACCCCCAACACGTTCACTTTCTCTTTCCTTAGTTTCCTTTATCTTGCTTTATGACACCTGCCATTATGTTTCTTTTTCATTATTGTTTCTTTATTACTATTTATTCATTTATTTTTTACTAACAGGATGTTGAGGGACTTTTTTGGACTCATTTTAAGCTAAGGACCCAAAAGGATGAGACCAGCACAAGAGGTGGCAAATAGNTAATCGGAAGTGGGGCCTTTGGGAGATGATTAGGTCATGAGGGTGGAGCCCTGGTGAATGGGATTAGTGCCCTTATAAAAGAGACCCTAAAGAGCTTCCTTGCTCCTTCTGTCATGTGAGGACACAGTGAGAAGTCACCATGTATGAACCAGGAAACGGGCCCTCATCAGACACAGAATCTGCTGGTGTCTTGATCTCAGACTTGCAGCCTACAGAACTGTGAGAAATAAATTCCTGTTCTTTATAAGCCACCCAATCTATAGTGTTTTGCTATAGCAGCTTGAATGGACTAAGACAGGGGTAAGTGGCTTGTCCCATAGGCTAGTAGTGACAGAACAGGGACAGCAGCCCTTGGTGTGTTTTACTTCAGAGCCCATTCTTTTATCACACTCTGTGAAAAATTAGGCTCTGAAATAAAGTCAGGTTTCAATGAACACAGACATGGCTTTTAGGAAAAGCAGAAGGAAAGGCTAGCAAATGCTTTGCTTCTTGATCGGGCACCCCTAATCAGCCTGTGCAGCTGGGGCTGTGACCCACCTGGATGCATTGACTTTTCCTGGCAGGGACAGCAGAGAGAACACTCACCCAGTCCTCCCATTTTCCTTTAGGGTTCTTCCTGATGATGGGCTGAAGACGGGCCATAAGAATTTGGCAGGCATTCTAAAAATAAATATTTGAAATGATATCAGAAATAAAAGGCACAGGAAATAGCAAAATGTTAACTATTTAAATCAATTCAAATGCAGACAGTCAATTTTGTGAACCTGCTTCCTAGTCATTTAGTCAGGGTTTCTTAAACTTGGAGTCTCTTCAAAGGAAAAAATGTTCTGTGGATTCTTCAGTGCTGACGTGAAATTATTTTTATTACAATGTTTAAGTATATGTTAACATAAAGCTAGATAGTGTCTCAGAGTTATAGCTCTTTTCAAACTAAAACAAAATGACAGAGCATGCACACCAATCTATATACCAATAAAATTCAAAATAACAACATTAATTTAGTTGATTGATGATGTTGTGTTTTGCAGCTAAATTGCTGCTTGGAATGTGGAAAAAGTATTGAACACTGTGGCACAGATACTTTTGAGTTCAAAATGCCTATGGTACACCAGTTGATGGATCAATTGATGGATCAATTGATTTGCCTAATCCACCTACTGTTCTTACTTAAATTGCCACAGGATTTTCATTTGCATGTATACCTCACCATCATCTGCTCTTCATTGGGCAAGAGCACACAATTTACGTACGAAGTCCATCTCTGCTCTTTTCTTGTTGCTTTGAACAAAGCACACTCTTTGTCCCAAGAGATCTCTTTGGTGGGCAAAGAGATCTCATGGCGATGCTCCAATTATAAAATGGTCATTCTGATGATCCAGAGTATACTTATTTTAATTTTTAAAAGATGATTGTTGAAATGAAAATAAAAATTATTGAAGTGAAATCGTGGACTCCTGAAATTATACCTGCTGATCTCGGGGTGTCAGTGGACCCCACTTGGCTTCCACTCTAAATTCAGACACAAACCCAATTACATCTCTGCCCTTCCATATTCATCTCAGCCTCAGAACATGCTACACACCTGCCTCCCTCTTGGTTTCTGTTCTTTCTTGTCTATTATTCCATGGGAAATGGTCTGTGGTTTCTCATGCATTGGGGTGATCCCTGTTTTCATCTATCTTTGCTGGTCCATCCATTCAGTTTTCAATCATTGATCTCATTACAGGAGGATGACTTCCAAAAGAGTGCCACATACAAGGCAAACCTAAGTCCTAGAGTTCCCACGCCTGTGCAGGTATCAGATATTTTACCCTTATCATGCCCTGACCACCATACTCCTGCGCATAACTCTAGACTCAACAGTCTGAC